>NW_019384501.1:852432-881938 GCF_000671375.1 Centruroides sculpturatus | reverse complement strand
TTTTTATGCAAGAAAAAAAAATTAATTTTGATGCCAAAAAGTTGTTAATTTTAATATCTTTGCAATTTACATTTGTTTTTGTAATTTGGTCCTAAGTTTAAAGTGCTTATACTCATATTTATTTTACTTTCCCAGCTGTTATGTATACATAACAAGGGAAAGTATTGGAATCATGTCAAATTTGACCAAGTGATTTGCATATCTCCATGTTTTGAGACCACCTGAATATAAAAAAAAAATAGAAAATATCCTATGTATGTGTATATTTTGTACTATCTTAGGATGGGATAATGATGAGATGAAATTGGGCATGGTAGCTTATGTATAAGAGGCAGAGCTGACACTATCATTTCAGCAAACTAGGCAACTGCCTAGGACACAAGCCATGAAGGAGTGCAAAATTTCAAGCCATGCTTTATTCACACTTCACTAAAATATTAAATTAAATAGTGATATATGATTTAGGTATAGATTCTTTTTCTTCATCTCACTCACAGCACACTATTTAACTCTTGGTTCTTTTTTGTTCCTTACCTAATTGATTTGTACTTACCATTGTTTAAAATCTGGTTGAGATATTTAACTGAATTTTAAAGTATACTAGCTGTGCCTGCAGTTTTTCCTGCGTGGAATTCAGTTTGTGGCAATGTTCAGCACAAGTCCGGACACGTGCACTGCATATCACGCCAACTGTGCTGCACGGTTACCTATCTCGTATATGTATGCGTCTTGCCGTAAACCAAAAATATAATGCTTATCTAGATGATATCTTTTAATTT
Source organism: Centruroides sculpturatus (assembly GCF_000671375.1). NCBI lineage: Eukaryota > Metazoa > Arthropoda > Arachnida > Scorpiones > Buthidae > Centruroides > Centruroides sculpturatus. Next base: position 881,159 of record NW_019384501.1, on the reverse strand, counting down.
ATATGAATGTTTAACGGAATAATATTTAGCCTAAGTCCATCCTGAAGGTCCGTTCTAAATATTGGTGAAAGAATTTTTGAAATCGGATGAGTAGTTTCGGAGATTACCTCCTACATTCAAACAAACTTTACCTCTTTACAATATTAGTATAGATATATAATCGAATATATAAAGTATATATATTTGATATAGTATTTCAATTAATAAATTTTTGTTTTCTTAATATAGATGAAGAAGAAAGATATATATTTGTTTTTGCTGAAGGAAAGAAATAATGCTGCTAATTGTAAGAAAAAGTTTTTTTACATTGTATTTTGATGTTTATTATATTTAAAAGATTTATTCATTTTAAAAATATTTTAAATAATTATATAATAGTTGTATTATCTCAATTTTTTATAGAATTTTCAGCAAATATCTCTAATAGTAGAATTTGAGATAGAAAATATTAAAAAAACTGTCATTCCATGAGAAACTATAGTAATTAAATAAATTAGCAAAGTAAAATTGTAAAGAGTAAAAAAAGGTAAAGACAAAAGAATTAAGATTTTAACCAAAAAAAACACAAAAATAAAAGTGTACTATAATGTACCAGTACATTTATGTAAAATTAATATTTCAAATGAAAAAGCTAGTTAAAATCTTCTAAAACTTTAACTATTGATTTAGATGTTTTATGTAGGTTGTACTAACATTTAATATCTATCTAACAGTTAAATCATCAAGTTATTGTTGTTTTTCATTTTCATTGAACCAATCTTGGACATTAATGAAAAGTATATTATTAGTGAGGTTGAGGCTGAAGTTTTAAATGCAAAAACGTGTACGTCAGACGTTCAGCACCACTTTCCTGTAAGCCTAGAAGTTTGACAATGGTGTTTGGATAGTCAGTGGAATCATGCTTGACGTTCCAAATGCCATTGTCAAACTTCTAGGCTTACAGGAAAGTGGTGCTGAACATCCAACGTACACGTTTTCGTGTTTAAAACTTTGGCTTCAACCTCACTATTAGATGGTTCATTCATTAATGATGTGTTATTTCTGATATATTTGTAATTATATTTTCACAATGTTATTACAAGAGTAAAATATTTATTGAAAATTTGTTAAGGTTTTTAAATTGTCTGAGAAAGTGGTGTCTAAAACAAAAGACATCATATATAAGAATTTGAAAGGTATTTTTGCCATTGAATTTTATAGAAATTGTAAAGATGATATAACATTTGTTACTGTAATTATTGTATTAAAACTATAAAATGTAATTATTAAAATCATTTTTGACTTACCACATTCTTGATTATTTCACTGTGAAAATTTGAATCTGGAAAAATTTCTAGAATCAGCATATTATTTGTTTTCATATAACATTCCTAAATAATAATTATAAATAATATTTCTAAATAAGAATTTCTGGCCAGCATCATCAAACTTAAACATGAAAAAATGAATTATTAATTTAATCTTTAGCAGAAACTTTTTATCCAGCAAAATTGCAGCAAATAAACATTTTTTGGCCCTCTTGAATATCAAATACAGTTTAATCATATTCTAGAACCTGATGACGGCCAAATGTGTTTGTGCATTCATTTCACAGGATTAAAAGGTTTCTGCTATAGATTAAGCTAAACAATAGTGAAAACTGTAAGGCCCACATATGATATCAATTAATAAAACATTCAGCAAAAACAAAAAAAATAATAGATAAGCATTCTTGCTTATCTATTGATCGACGTGAGGTCCAATATCTTTCACTTTTAATAAAACACACTCATTTTCAAACTCTGTCTATCAGAAAAATATTTTTTAAAGAAATATACGTTTTAATTATCTTACATAAAATAAGATAGAAATTGAATTAGAAATTTTAGATGGAATTCAACAGCTTAATAGATCATAGATAAACATATATTTAAGATCAGTGTCACACCCAGAGAGGGACCAAGGCCAAGGGACCTTGGCACCCAGCAAAGAAAAAAAAAAAAACACTAGAAAATTTTCCAAAAATCTCCTAATTAAAATTAATTTTTGTGTTTATATTGTGTCATGTCTTCTATTTCTATACTACTTTTGAATTATCTATCACATAAGATGGAAATTTTATTGAATTCAATCCAGTGTGTGGCACTGTTAGTCATTAATTATTATTATTGTTTTAGTCCCAAGTTTAACTGAAATTCTTTATTCATAAACATTATAACTCATACCTGGAAACAAACCTTTAAAATGCAGACTTTTTATTTGTTTTTCCAAACGTTTTCAGCCATTTTGAATGGTCTTCCTCGGAAACAGAAAAATTGAATGATTCTGATTTTGCTTTCTAGAACTTTCTTTTGGGTCATTTAAATGTTTTAATTTTCTTATCTAGTGCACAGGCTCATACAAAAAGAATAACAATTTTTCTATTGTTTGTCCCTTTTTTTTCATACTAAACTTATATGCCTGCTCTCCATGCTTCTGAGACTTTACTTGACTCTCTATAGTTTATCACTAATCCTTCCTGGTTTGTCTTATGTATTTGCCATGCTTCGGCATATTTCAGGTATTCCTTGTCCTGAATCTTTTGTATTATTTTAGCTCTTTCCCAATCCACTATGACCTCAATACTTGGGTTTGCTATAATATACATTACTAGTGCTGCTACTGACTACTCATTCTATACATTTCTTTTATGCTCTTTTAGCCTTTCTTTCAACAACCTCCCTGGGGCCAATTTAGTATAGCTCTTTTTGTTGCCTTTTGTCTTGTACTGGTATTCTATAAACTCCTGGTATCAGGTTCTGGTCTATGTATTGCTTGTCTGTATGCAGCATTTGGTATATTGTTGGATTTCTTTTAAAAATTATCTTTTTGTTTGTTGCTGCTCCTATTTCTTTGTAAATTTTGCTTAGGGGTGCCATGTATTCCATCATAGTGTATTCTTCTATTCTTTCCCACTCATTACTTTCATTATCATCTATTCTTCTTTTGTTAATAATGACCTTTATCGTATTCTGGCTGACACTACACTGCTTAGCTAGTTCTTTGATGTGATCTAATTATCTAATTCTGTCTTGAGGTTTGCTGCAGTGCATGCATGCTCTCTTTATAAGTGTCCAGAACACTGCTATTTTATAGCTTGTGAGATCATGGAAGGTCCATGGTATTAATAGCAGGTCATTCGATTTTTCTGTTCTTGAAGAAGACCATTCAAAATGGCCAAAAATATTTGGAAAAGATAGGTTGCATAAAAAGGTTGCATTTTAAAGGTTTTTGTTTCGAGGTATGAGTTATATTTAAGTGCAGTTACAGAAGAGTATAAACATTATATTTTTGTCATTAAAAAAATCTCAAGTAAATATTAATGAAATACAGTTAAGCCTAAATTCAGCACCCTTCTTGTAAAGTGTCAATGAATCTCTCTTTGAAAGGATCTTCCCATTAATAAATCTGAAGAGAAAACCTTTCATTATTTGGTGACACAGTGGAGCCTGATTAACTTGAACTGGGATAACTCAAAGTTGCATTTACTCAAAGTCATTTTCTTTCTCCAGTTGTCTAACATAACTGGTTAACTCAAATTCCTCAAAAATTTTAAACTGAAAGTCCAAACTTTTTTCCCCAACCAATTCAAATTAACTAGGTTTGTTCTGCTGTAATTATTAAATGTTTGATTTTTCAAATGACATTGTTCTCATCAAATCAATTTCTTTTTGAAATTGCCAAACTCAAACTTGTGTTTTGAATCATTGTTATATATAATTTTATTGTTTGGAGTTCTTCAGTTTAGCACAACACCTTGATTCAGTATCAGTTTCATATGCAAAAAATGTTAGCACTATATTGAAATATGATATACTGTATATCAAAAGAAAAGCTATTTATTCATAAAATACAAAATTTTCTTGTAAAATCTGACAAAATATTTCAGTTTTACAGTTTAGATATTTTTAGTTTCTTAAATTTTAATTTATAGTGAATGAATTCATAAAATTCAATAAATACAAATAATTTTAACTTTTATAAAGTAGAGAAGTTGGACATATAGATTAATTAAAAATTTTTAATATAAAACTAGCCATAACCTGTTAAATATGTGGTTTGATCAGAATATGACTTGCCAATAAGTTTGTTATGGTCATTAGAAGTTTGAATTGCATTCACACTGAATAAAATCTCTAAATATTTTCATAAATGCTTTTCATCTCATTTCTTAACTTTACAAAATTCATTTATGAAAGGAATAAAGATTTTTGAAATTATTTTCAAAATTTGAGAAATAAATTTTAAATAAATTCAGAATTTTTATTTTAAATGTTTATAATTTTCATATATTACTTTTCAATATCTCACTGAATATAATGTTCTTAATAGAAAACTTATTTCCATCCATTTTTGTAAATATTCTAATATTTTTAAAAGATTTCACTGTGAACAGAGCTACTTCACAAACTATGTTCACAAATAAATTGTCACAACTGTGCAATGATTGCTTATTTGATCCATTCCTATTATATAAGTATGATAACTGTTGTTAAGAAATTCAGATCTTATATGAATTCTATGATGATGGATAGAGTATATAATATACTAGTTGTAGATTTTTAATTAACTATAATTATTCTAATTACTTTTCAAAATTATTCTATACAAGATGATGAAATCTTTGCTTTAATAAACATATTCATAATTATTACAAAAGTTGCTTCTAGCTCTTGGTATAATTATATTAATTAGATTCATAATATCTAATTGAGATTTCAAACCTTTATAAATATTGAAGATGTACTTTTGTTTATGAAATTCCAAGGAAACAATATAAGTTAAAATAGAATTTCATTTATTCCTCATACATAAACTTATATCTAATATACAAAAAGGGATTTTATGCAATGTCTCACTCATTATCAGATAAATTCTCAATGATGATTATAACATGGATTTTTTCAAACAATTTGATGAAACAAAACAGTATTTACTATAGAATTAACATATAAAATTCATTGTTGCTAATTTTGTTTTTATAGAACAACACTGTATTATATGTTGCCACATTATTCAACAATATAAAATAGATATTGCATATTTTCAGAAACATTTAGAAGAAAAGGTACCATACTGATAAAGCTTCTAAAACTCGTACATGGAGATGGAAATGGGAAATAACAAAAGGCATGCAACCAATATAAGATTGTCAATAATGCTAAAAATATAGTCATTACATTTCCATACTGGCTATCAAGTTAAATTTTTAAATAATTTGATAGCTCTTGAATATTTGCTTACATGTTGATGGAATTATCCAATTTACGTTAATGTAAATTTCATGCAATAATAATTTTTCTAGCTTAGTATGTACAAATCTAACTTATTAAAGCCAAACAAAACCAAATTGTTGGATATTTTACAGGCTAACATTATTCGAAAACTTATTCTGGATCAAACTTTTCTCTAGATATTTCAAATTATTAATCTCAAATGCCAAATTCTTTCATTACTAATTTACAATTAATTATGAACAAACTTAGTATTTAAAATTAATTAAGTAAAAAAATTCTGGAAGTTTTGGTTTCATTTGATTTTAGCTAAGAAATTGGGCTTATGATTATTCTTGTTTATTAATTCATTCAGTTTAATTAACTGACAAAATATAAAAATCTAGGCTAGCTCAACAATAAACATTACAAAATTCAGAAATATCACTATGATCTACAATACCATAATCCATTATATTACATTCTAATTTATTAATATTTACAGATTATAAATTAGGTCTAAAATATGTTTTCACAGTTTCTGGTTTCCCCCCAGTTCACAATTTGAAATGATTCTTTTTAAACAACTAATNAGGCTAACTAAAACGCTTAAATACCGTAACATCGCTAAAGTCGACTCACGTTTCTTATATACCATTTAAGCATAAATCGATTATTAAATTATTCAAGTTTGAAAATCTATTAATCGATTCTCAATAGTAGTCTAATCGAGTTTAAAAAAATAATAATTATTTATTATTTAAAACTCGACCAAACTATAATAAAAACGTTTAAAAATTAATCTATTATATTTAAATACATCAATTGCTAAATGAAATTGTATAATATACTAATGAAAATGGAAAGACTTTCGTAAGGTTGCGTAACATGTGACTACTCGATATCAAAACCGAAACCAAGCTGGAATTAATTCGTCTTTCGTCCGACAGATGGCAGGATAATGAAATGTATTGAAAACAATAGTTCACCTGTTACAGTTTTGTTATCGGAATGAATGAGAACGGAAGCGAAAATATGACTGCAGGTGAGTCAAAGTTGAAAATCGTAAATCAGCCGATAAACCGAATAAGATTCCGTTATGGAACGGAGTGTGACTCGCACGGCGTTTTGAAAGGAAGAAATTCTCACGGAAATTCAAAATCTTATCCGACGGTCCACTTGGAAAATTATTTCGGTAATGAAAACGTACATATTAAAGCGTCATTGTATACAAATACCGATCCGGCTAAACGCCATGTTCATAGATTAATAGGTCCTAACTGTAAAGACGGTGTGTGTACTTTAATATTAGACGAAAACAAAACGGCAGTCTTTCAAAATATCAGCATAGAATGCATTGGAAAAAGAAGAGTGAAAGATGTCATTTATGAACGGAATTTGAAAGAAATGGCATTGGATGTTGAACAAATAAGAGAAATTTCAAAGGAAGAAAGTAAAACGATGGTTTCGCAATTACATGTGGTGAGAATTTGTTTCCAGGCCGGAATCGTAGAAGACGAAAAACCGGGTAAACCGTGGAGGCTCGTTTCTGAAGTTTACTCTGATCCGATAATAAATACTAAAGCGCCGGATAGTAGCGAATTAAAAATTGTGAAAGTAAATAAAAATTCCGGATCCTGTGCGGGAGGTGATGTAATTTTTCTACTGTGTGAAAAAGTTAATAAAAGTGATATTAAAATAAAATTTTTTCAAGAAATCGACGGGGAACGTGTATGGGAAGAAGAAGGTTGCTTTACTGCTACGGATGTTCATCGTCAATATGCGATTGTATTCCGTACTCCGAGTTATCGATCGTCAGATATTGGTTATCCCGTAGAAGTGAAAATGGAATTGTTTAGACCATCGGACGGTGAGACCAGTGAGCCGAAGTTATTTATATATGAACCTTTACAGCAAAATAAAAGAAAAATCCCAGATATCCAAACTGCAAAGGTTTCAAACACATTCAATACAATTTATGAAGAAGATAACAGAAATAATAATTTTGAAGGAGAAACTGCTGAAATATCATTAACTGCTGGCACCTGTAAAACAAATGAAACTACAAAAGAAGAAACATATGTTAAATCTCTACATGATGCAGAAGAAACTACACTACAAGAAGTTGAAGAGGATAATGATGTCAGAAGTATTTTATCAAATACTAATTTTCAACTAAATAATGAAAATACGAGACAAGAATTGCCCAATGTATTAAAAGAAAATTCGGCAGATCCATTTTTAGGTATGATTTGGGACGAAAGCGCAGATGTTTGTAATGTTCCAACCTGTTCAAAATATTTAAGTGATGACAACGATTTGTCCAGATATAATGAAGAATTATTGCCAGATTCAATACATAATAGAATATTAAAAATTAATATCAAAGAAACTTCACCAGAACATAATTATTCTAATTCGTTACACAAGGAATGCTTTCAAGAGGAACTTTTCTTAAAATTTGCTTTAAGGATATTAAAAGTACGCCAATCTTTTTTAATAACAAGAAATATTTATCATCTTTTTTCAGTAATGCATTCAATAATGAAATTTTCAAATAATAAAGGAAATAATATTCTTCATTTGGCAATAATTAATCAAACTAAATATCCAGAACTATTAAACTGCTTATTAAAACTTATTAAAACATTACCCAAGATTTGTGTTAACAGTGTTAATAGCTTTGATCAGACCATATTGCATTTAGCAATTGAAAATAATGAATTTTCATTTATTCATAAAATTCTGGAAGCTGGATGTAATCCAAATCACAGGGATAAAAAAGGAAATACTGCTGTGCATTATACTGTGTTGTATAATGAATCTAACTGTTTAAAAGAACTTATAAAGTTTCAAAGTAAATACAATGTGGATCTTAATGTATTGAACTCAGAAGGACTGTCTCCTCTTCATTTAGCAATGAAGAATGGTAATCTTAGACAAGTTGAAATATTGTGTACTGGAAACATTAATGTTAACATTACTGACAGTGTAAATGGAAAGACAGCATTGCATTATGCTGTTCAGTTTTGTCCCGAAGCCATTAAAGTTTTGCTAAATCATGCTAAAATAATTGTTCATATTAAAGATTCTAATGGGAATACTCCATTTCATCTTGCACATTATCATCAATCACATCTAGCACTATCGCTATTAAACAAACAAAATAAAATGCAGTTGATAAAAAATGTTGGATTTGAATCATCTACATTTTCTGCAGATGATGAAAATACAACCAAATTCATTAATAAGTTTAGGAAAAATTTTAATCCCAAAAATAATGAATCTGCATGTAACAAGAATGCATGGATCGACTATGACTTCGAAAACCGACAGATTGCATTTTTAGAGAATTCCGTTTTTGAAAAAATATGTCAATTATTAGATCCTCCAAAAGAAGGATGGAAAATTTTAGCAGAATTCATAATAGATAAAAAGTATATTGAAACTTTAGGAAAATATGAAAGTCCCACCAAAAATTTATTAAAACTATTCAAAGGAAATCTTCAAGAATTTAGAACTATCATTCATCTTGCTAATTTGGATGAAATTATGGAAATTTTAAAATAAGTTATATTGGGATAATAATGTTTTTATTATATGTCTACTGATTAGCTTCTTATCCCCCTTTTTTTTAATAATTAGTTCTCATACACTGTTATATTCCAGTTATTTTAGGGATTATCACACAAAAAGACTTGAGGCCATTATTTTATTGTAAAACTATCAAGTATAATATACATCAACTCCAACATCTAAAATGCATTTTGGCACTTTTTGTTGTGCTCTTCTCAGATATCTTATTGGAGTTTTACACAATACATTGAGACTCAATACAATATCCTCGCAACAACATCTCTAAAATCATACACTTATTGAATGATGTATGTTGTATGATTTTAGAGATGTTGTTACGAGGATATTGTATTGAGTCTCACTGTATTGTGTAAAGCTCCAATAAGAAATCTAACTGAGAAGAGCACAACAAAAAGTGCCAAAATGCATTTTAGATGTTGGAGTTGATGTATATTATACTTGATAGTTTTATAATAAAATAATGGTGTCAAGTCTCTTTGTGTGATAACCTCTAAAATAACTAGAATATAACAGTACATGAGAACTAATTAATAATGTTTTTATTATATAAATTCCAGAATTTATTTTTGTTTCTGAATAAAAGCTATCATATTATAATAATAATGTAAAGTAAATCTATATTCTTTATCTTAAAAGAAGTTTTTAAAGCAATATAAAAATTAAATCTATATTCAATGATTTTGCTAAATGATAAATGAATGCTTTATTACTGGAAAAATATCTAATTTCATTATTTATTGAACACTTATAAAGTACTCTTAATTTCTAATGCTAATAATAATTTGTGGCTAAATCTTACTTGCAAATAATACTTATTTTCTGATTTATCCACAAATATGTAACAATCATTAATAATTGTATTTACACATACAGGTTATCCAAAAAGTTACTGTGCAGTGGAAAAAGTTTAAGTTTTAATAAAAGTGAAGTTTTATGTATAATATTACTGTTCTCTCAGAGGCCCCAAAATTTGGGGGAGGGAGGCAGTGGGGTCTACATACCTTGCAGGCATCCCATGATCAAAAAATTCTTCCAAAAAACACATCTGTGAGCAAGTAATAATGCCAGCTACCACAAAGTGGAAACATGTGACATAACTTACATAACCTATAGGTCACTTATGCAATACTGTACTGTATGTATAACTTTAATGTCATTACAAATTTCTTACTACATGGTAACTTTTCTGACACCCTGTATATGACTATTTGAAATAACTTGGATTATTATTTATACAGGTATACCTCGCCTTACGTCGGTAATTGGTTCCAGGAAAACGACTTAAGTCGAAAAACGACGTAAGTCGAATTTACTTGTCTCCGAATCTACTTGTCACTAGGAAAAACCATAAATTACTATTCCCAGTTCTGTATTTTATTTATTAATGCATTTTAAATAATATATGGTTAATAAGAATCTATTTTAAGCTTACAAACAAATAAATTTTAGTTTTTAATAGAGTACGGAAATAAGTAATCTAAATTTACGAATGCATGTACTGTAAATACAGTACATACTTGTAAATGTATATATTTTAATATGATTTTATGTGCTTTAAACGCTTTTCTAGTGATATTACGGCTTCAATATTTGTGGCGGACGGATGTAAAGTCGAATAAAATGACTTAAACTTGATTTTTATTTTTCCGTATACTTTTTTGACAAACGACGTATAATCGGGAACGACGTAACTCGAAATGACGTAAGTCGAGGTATACCTGTACTTGCATGTTAAAATGTGTTAAAGTTTATTAATATTCTTTGTTTTATCTTTGTGAACACTTAGAACATCAAATATTTTAATGGCATTTATAGTTATTGAAATACTTTTTTCTAATTTTAAAATCAATGCCTAGGGATGGCCAGTTCCCGAAAGAAATATTGTAGAGAGTTTGACATGTTTGTAGTAATGTTGCAGAGTAAATGAAGACAATCTGTAAATTAGCCTTTAGTCAATTTATCAATCTTTATTTGCAGTTTTTTTTTGTGTGACAAAGTTAATCTTTTTCATAATTATTTATTAACATTTTACTTTCTAGAAAGCTTTCTCCAAGCAATTAAATGTTTTGATTTTATAAAAAGCATTATTTAAAAGCACTGCACCAAAGGCATCCATGAGCTGCATTATAGCCATCCCTAACATTATCTACTATCTGTTATTGTCTTTGTTTTTTTTTTTTTTCAATGAAAAAATGTTCTCCATCATCTTTTTAGTATAAAAGCAATAACAAAATATTCAGAAAATAATTTTAACATGTTGATTTTACAGATATTTTCATCAATAACTTGCATTATTGCTATAATTATACATTGAAATGAGTAACAATGTCAGATTTTGAGAAAATGGTATATAAAATCAAAATAGTTATTTTCAAATGTTTTGTTATTGCTCTTATATTATTAAACAGATAATGATGAATAGTTTTTCCATTGAAAAAAGCAATTACTGAGTGACTTTAAACTTAGAAAAGTATTTTAATAGTCATAAATATTATGAAAATTTAAATTGTTGTTCTAAAAGTTCATTTAAATAAATAATATATTTAGTCAAAAATAAGTATAAATTAATTCAAAATACTTGAAAAACTTACAGAACCAGATCTGTATAACACTCTAGAGGTCTCCAATTTCCAAAAATATTCCAAATGCTGCTTTATCAGAAAATGCAGGCCTAATAACAAACACACTTTTCTTAACTTCCCTAGTAATTTATCTTTCAATCTCTGAAAAGGTCCCTAAAAGTACTGTGGAAGTTCAGTAGGATATTGTGGCAGTACGCCATGTATTTTGTATATAGTTTATATTTTATTTTAATTAGCTTTATTTTTCTTTCTGTGTTCCTTTCTTTTTCCCCCTTTTTTTTTTCTCCTTTCTTCATTGTATGGTCTACTCTCTTCGGAGCATCTCTCCCCGAAATTCCTTTACTTATTGGCTATCAAAAACACCCTAAAACAAGGGGGATGAGGTAAGAGGAGAAGTAAGAGGGACGAGAAGAAGGAGAAGTTCAAGGGAGGAGAGGGAGGAATGAAGGAGAAGGAGCAGGACAGAAGTTTTGGGAGTGTACGTGAGACGAAGGGAGAGTCTGAGAGACGGGCAAAGGAATATCCGTGATAGACCCACGGAAATTAAGGACGAACTTTCGCATCGTGATCACCGACAGTTGTGCGACTCAAAGGAAAGAAGGGATTTCCTTCCAACTTTACATAAGACCCTCACTAAGGACATTGCAAAGAGAAACGATCTTCGAAGGCCTTACATACTAGCATTGGGTACCCCTTTTCTGAGTTCTAACTTTCCTTTGCCTATTCCCTATCTTCTTACCTTAGTTAATATTAGTTTAAGTCTTATTTGTTATTAGTGTTTAAGATAGATTTAGATTTTTGCACGATGATTTTCAATAACGGTTCTTTATGTCGCATCCTATGATTCGGGATTTTGTTTGTGTAACCTTGTTCGCAATTCTGATTGTTTCTAACTGTTGGGACATAAAGTTAGCACTGGCATCCTAAAGAAGCCTGTAGTTAAGCTTCCAACCTTAATTAAAGTTGTCCTTTTTGTCGTACTTTGATTCCACGTGTCTTCCTTAAAGAAGAAAACCACATACTTTCACAATATGTTAATAAAATTGCTTTTTCTGATAAAACAGGATTTTACATATTTCTGTATAATGTATTTAATAAGATTAATTCAGCATTATATTTGTGAAAAATTTAAATTAGTTTATGTAACTTAGAAATTAATATTTCAGTGAATCTAGTTGATAAAAGTTGCTTTTAAATTTTAGATAAGAATCTAAATTAGCAATTAGAAAGAAAAATAAACAAAAATTTTGTTGAAAGTGCTAAGAAATTTTCATTTTGTATGTTCTATGCTTTCAGAGAAATTTTATAGTTTCAGAATCCAATGTAATCTAATCTAAAAGAATTACTTATTGTATTTTATTACTTTAAATTAGGTTCTATTGTTATAAAAATACCTCAAATATAACTAATTAAAAAATATATAATACACTCTTAATATATAAAAATAAGATGAATGAAGAACTAAATATGTTAAAATAATATAATTGAATAATATTTTAAACATTTTATTTCCTAATACACTTACTTTCATGTAATAAATGAACCACATTTTTATATTAAACATTAAAAAACTAATGAAACTTAGATCATGTACTAACTAATTCTTCCAACTTCTTCCCAAGATGTTAATTTGCATTTAGTCAATTTAAATATCAAAATAAAATATTCAGTTTTTAAAATACTTTCATTAAATACAAAATTAATATTTTTATTAGTTTTTATTATATATTATTAGTGAGGTTGAGGCTGAAGTTTTAAATGCAAAAACGTGTACGTCAGACGTTCAGCACCACTTTCCTGTAAGCCTAGAAGTTTGACAATGGTGTTTGGATAGTCAGTGGAATCATGCTTGACGTTCCAAATGCCATTGTCAAACTTCTAGGCTTACAGGAAAGTGGTGCTGAACATCCAACGTACACGTTTTCGTGTTTAAAACTTTGGCTTCAACCTCACTATTAGATGGTTCATTCATTAATGATGTGTTATTTCTGATATATTTGTAATTATATTTTCACAATGTTATTACAAGAGTAAAATATTTATTGAAAATTTGTTAAGGTTTTTAAATTGTCTGAGAAAGTGGTGTCTAAAACAAAAGACATCATATATAAGAATTTGAAAGGTATTTTTGCCATTGAATTTTATAGAAATTGTAAAGATGATATAACATTTGTTACTGTAATTATTGTATTAAAACTATAAAATGTAATTATTAAAATCATTTTTGACTTACCACATTCTTGATTATTTCACTGTGAAAATTTGAATCTGGAAAAATTTCTAGAATCAGCATATTATTTGTTTTCATATAACATTCCTAAATAATAATTATAAATAATATTTCTAAATAAGAATTTCTGGCCAGCATCATCAAACTTAAACATGAAAAAATGAATTATTAATTTAATCTTTAGCAGAAACTTTTTATCCAGCAAAATTGCAGCAAATAAACATTTTTTGGCCCTCTTGAATATCAAATACAGTTTAATCATATTCTAGAACCTGATGACGGCCAAATGTGTTTGTGCATTCATTTCACAGGATTAAAAGGTTTCTGCTATAGATTAAGCTAAACAATAGTGAAAACTGTAAGGCCCACATATGATATCAATTAATAAAACATTCAGCAAAAACAAAAAAAATAATAGATAAGCATTCTTGCTTATCTATTGATCGACGTGAGGTCCAATATCTTTCACTTTTAATAAAACACACTCATTTTCAAACTCTGTCTATCAGAAAAATATTTTTTAAAGAAATATACGTTTTAATTATCTTACATAAAATAAGATAGAAATTGAATTAGAAATTTTAGATGGAATTCAACAGCTTAATAGATCATAGATAAACATATATTTAAGATCAGTGTCACACCCAGAGAGGGACCAAGGCCAAGGGACCTTGGCACCCAGCAAAGAAAAAAAAAAAAACACTAGAAAATTTTCCAAAAATCTCCTAATTAAAATTAATTTTTGTGTTTATATTGTGTCATGTCTTCTATTTCTATACTACTTTTGAATTATCTATCACATAAGATGGAAATTTTATTGAATTCAATCCAGTGTGTGGCACTGTTAGTCATTAATTATTATTATTGTTTTAGTCCCAAGTTTAACTGAAATTCTTTATTCATAAACATTATAACTCATACCTGGAAACAAACCTTTAAAATGCAGACTTTTTATTTGTTTTTCCAAACGTTTTCAGCCATTTTGAATGGTCTTCCTCGGAAACAGAAAAATTGAATGATTCTGATTTTGCTTTCTAGAACTTTCTTTTGGGTCATTTAAATGTTTTAATTTTCTTATCTAGTGCACAGGCTCATACAAAAAGAATAACAATTTTTCTATTGTTTGTCCCTTTTTTTTCATACTAAACTTATATGCCTGCTCTCCATGCTTCTGAGACTTTACTTGACTCTCTATAGTTTATCACTAATCCTTCCTGGTTTGTCTTATGTATTTGCTATGCTTCGGCATATTTCAGGTATTCCTTGTCCTGAATCTTTTGTATTATTTTAGCTCTTTCCCAATCCACTATGACCTCAATACTTGGGTTTGCTATAATATACATTACTAGTGCTGCTACTGACTACTCATTCTATACATTTCTTTTATGCTCTTTTAGCCTTTCTTTCAACAACCTCCCTGGGGCCAATTTAGTATAGCTCTTTTTGTTGCCTTTTGTCTTGTACTGGTATTCTATAAACTCCTGGTATCAGGTTCTGGTCTATGTATTGCTTGTCTGTATGCAGCATTTGGTATATTGTTGGATTTCTTTTAAAAATTATCTTTTTGTTTGTTGCTGCTCCTATTTCTTTGTAAATTTTGCTTAGGGGTGCCATGTATTCCATCATAGTGTATTCTTCTATTCTTTCCCACTCATTACTTTCATTATCATCTATTCTTCTTTTGTTAATAATGACCTTTATCGTATTCTGGCTGACACTACACTGCTTAGCTAGTTCTTTGATGTGATCTAATTATCTAATTCTGTCTTGAGGTTTGCTGCAGTGCATGCATGCTCTCTTTATAAGTGTCCAGAACACTGCTATTTTATAGCTTGTGAGATCATGGAAGGTCCATGGTATTAATAGCAGGTCATTCGATTTTTCTGTTCTTGAAGAAGACCATTCAAAATGGCCAAAAATATTTGGAAAAGATAGGTTGCATAAAAAGGTTGCATTTTAAAGGTTTTTGTTTCGAGGTATGAGTTATATTTAAGTGCAGTTACAGAAGAGTATAAACATTATATTTTTGTCATTAAAAAAATCTCAAGTAAATATTAATGAAATACAGTTAAGCCTAAATTCAGCACCCTTCTTGTAAAGTGTCAATGAATCTCTCTTTGAAAGGATCTTCCCATTAATAAATCTGAAGAGAAAACCTTTCATTATTTGGTGACACAGTGGAGCCTGATTAACTTGAACTGGGATAACTCAAAGTTGCATTTACTCAAAGTCATTTTCTTTCTCCAGTTGTCTAACATAACTGGTTAACTCAAATTCCTCAAAAATTTTAAACTGAAAGTCCAAACTTTTTTCCCCAACCAATTCAAATTAACTAGGTTTGTTCTGCTGTAATTATTAAATGTTTGATTTTTCAAATGACATTGTTCTCATCAAATCAATTTCTTTTTGAAATTGCCAAACTCAAACTTGTGTTTTGAATCATTGTTATATATAATTTTATTGTTTGGAGTTCTTCAGTTTAGCACAACACCTTGATTCAGTATCAGTTTCATATGCAAAAAATGTTAGCACTATATTGAAATATGATATACTGTATATCAAAAGAAAAGCTATTTATTCATAAAATACAAAATTTTCTTGTAAAATCTGACAAAATATTTCAGTTTTACAGTTTAGATATTTTTAGTTTCTTAAATTTTAATTTATAGTGAATGAATTCATAAAATTCAATAAATACAAATAATTTTAACTTTTATAAAGTAGAGAAGTTGGACATATAGATTAATTAAAAATTTTTAATATAAAACTAGCCATAACCTGTTAAATATGTGGTTTGATCAGAATATGACTTGCCAATAAGTTTGTTATGGTCATTAGAAGTTTGAATTGCATTCACACTGAATAAAATCTCTAAATATTTTCATAAATGCTTTTCATCTCATTTCTTAACTTTACAAAATTCATTTATGAAAGGAATAAAGATTTTTGAAATTATTTTCAAAATTTGAGAAATAAATTTTAAATAAATTCAGAATTTTTATTTTAAATGTTTATAATTTTCATATATTACTTTTCAATATCTCACTGAATATAATGTTCTTAATAGAAAACTTATTTCCATCCATTTTTGTAAATATTCTAATATTTTTAAAAGATTTCACTGTGAACAGAGCTACTTCACAAACTATGTTCACAAATAAATTGTCACAACTGTGCAATGATTGCTTATTTGATCCATTCCTATTATATAAGTATGATAACTGTTGTTAAGAAATTCAGATCTTATATGAATTCTATGATGATGGATAGAGTATATAATATACTAGTTGTAGATTTTTAATTAACTATAATTATTCTAATTACTTTTCAAAATTATTCTATACAAGATGATGAAATCTTTGCTTTAATAAACATATTCATAATTATTACAAAAGTTGCTTCTAGCTCTTGGTATAATTATATTAATTAGATTCATAATATCTAATTGAGATTTCAAACCTTTATAAATATTGAAGATGTACTTTTGTTTATGAAATTCCAAGGAAACAATATAAGTTAAAATAGAATTTCATTTATTCCTCATACATAAACTTATATCTAATATACAAAAAGGGATTTTATGCAATGTCTCACTCATTATCAGATAAATTCTCAATGATGATTATAACATGGATTTTTTCAAACAATTTGATGAAACAAAACAGTATTTACTATAGAATTAACATATAAAATTCATTGTTGCTAATTTTGTTTTTATAGAACAACACTGTATTATATGTTGCCACATTATTCAACAATATAAAATAGATATTGCATATTTTCAGAAACATTTAGAAGAAAAGGTACCATACTGATAAAGCTTCTAAAACTCGTACATGGAGATGGAAATGGGAAATAACAAAAGGCATGCAACCAATATAAGATTGTCAATAATGCTAAAAATATAGTCATTACATTTCCATACTGGCTATCAAGTTAAATTTTTAAATAATTTGATAGCTCTTGAATATTTGCTTACATGTTGATGGAATTATCCAATTTACGTTAATGTAAATTTCATGCAATAATAATTTTTCTAGCTTAGTATGTACAAATCTAACTTATTAAAGCCAAACAAAACCAAATTGTTGGATATTTTACAGGCTAACATTATTCGAAAACTTATTCTGGATCAAACTTTTCTCTAGATATTTCAAATTATTAATCTCAAATGCCAAATTCTTTCATTACTAATTTACAATTAATTATGAACAAACTTAGTATTTAAAATTAATTAAGTAAAAAAATTCTGGAAGTTTTGGTTTCATTTGATTTTAGCTAAGAAATTGGGCTTATGATTATTCTTGTTTATTAATTCATTCAGTTTAATTAACTGACAAAATATAAAAATCTAGGCTAGCTCAACAATAAACATTACAAAATTCAGAAATATCACTATGATCTACAATACCATAATCCATTATATTACATTCTAATTTATTAATATTTACAGATTATAAATTAGGTCTAAAATATGTTTTCACAGTTTCTGGTTTCCCCCCAGTTCACAATTTGAAATGATTCTTTTTAAACAACTAATTTTATAAAAAGATACAATACCTTCAGTTTTGAGAAATAAATATGAAATCAATAGTTTAAAACTATAAATTTCTCATATTATTTTTTACAATACAAGACACACACAAATTATTTGGATTATACATTTTTTATTCATTTAAAATTTTCTCAAAACATTAAAAAATGCTTTCTAGTTATAAGAAATATTTCCTTTTACATTTTCCTTAAAAACAAAAAAATAAACATTCTGGTTTAGTAAACAATATGAAGACAATGAAAATAAAGAAAGCATTAAACACATTTTAACTTTAATAAAATATTCTTGATTATTTTCAATATATGATTCATTTTTATCATATTTATTCTAAATATCAGATGAAAATAAACCAAATGTATACATCTTATTCTACATATTCTTTGCTATGTTTCTATTAATTCTAAGTGTGCTCTAATGTGGTATTTGTGCTTTTTATAATGAAAATGAATCATTTATTGGAAATATTTTCTTAGAGTTTAAAAAAATTTCTGTAATGCTCTCTCAAATCAATGTTTTCAAATAATTCATTATACCAAACTTTTTCTGTTTTCATGGAAATAAAACAAAAACAAAAAAGAAATAAAAACATTTGATAGTTAAAGGATCAAGTAAAATAGATTTTGCAAAAATTTTTATATAAAATAAAGAAATACATTCTAGGTAATTTTTATGTCTTTTGCATAGTATATTGAGAAATTTATAATTTTAAACAACTAATATATCTCACCAATTTCAATGGATTAAATATGATACTAATTCTAAAACTCAACATTGAACTACATTAGTTATAAACCAATTTTCAAATATCCTAGTTTTTAATTAATCCTCAAGAATCCAGACATACTTAAAAAGCAGAAAACTTTAAAATATGAATATACTGTTTAAAATAAATTGACATTTATAATAAATTTAAAAAATTATATTGAGTATTGAAGATATTAACATCTGTTATTACATAAATTGAAATGTATAAATGAGAATAATCATCATCATTTAAAATAAAAGCAGTTTTAATACAAAATCTTTTAATTATAAAAATTCAATTTTAATGCATTTGATTACTTTTTTAAGACGTAATAAATATTTCATCAATTTATCAGAAAATTCTATTATTATTAATCATATTATTTTTCATTTAATTTCTTTAATTGAAATTCATTAACAGTTTTAATATATTATTAAACAAAATGAAAAGAATATTAACTTTTCTTAATAAAAAGTGTATTTCTTTTAACTGTACGCAGAACAATATATTACATATTTCATGAGTCATATGTTCATGTTTCAAGAAAGTAATTGTTACCTTTATAAATTTTAATATAAAAGCAATATTAATTTAAACTCCAGGATTATGATACAGATGATAAACTCCAGGATTATCATACTGTAATTAAAATTCACAAATTCAGAATTAACATTAAAACAAACAAAAATTATTGTAACATCATCACAATGTTGGGTTTCAATTTTTAATCATATTCTTAATTTATTTAATTTAAAATATATGTTCTCAATCTCAAATTACTAGTGTCTTGCCCTTGTACTGTACATCATACTTTTTCTGATAACAACAGTGTCATGCCAGTCATCTGTGTAACTCCATTCAGGGAAAATTTTTGAATTGAAATCATGTGACTTCCAGTCTAGACCAGATGTTTATACATAGTTAATTGGGGCCTCCTGCTTCTAAGTTTTCCATATCTGGTCTTGACTTTCATCTATCTAACATTGTTCTTGAGATTACGAAATGACAGACAGACAGACACACAAATGGATAACAATGGAAATTTATAGGTGTACAATTTGAAAAAAATTGTAGCCCAATTAAAGTAAGTGTCTTTGCAGCTTGTTCCCTTTCACACTTCAAGACTGAATAATGTAGTCTGAGGACTAAAGTGGAATTAACCTTTATTTTGACTCCACTATAGTACAATCATCAAAGGAATTTTTATCACTACTTGCATATTGAAACAGAAAAAAAAGCTCAGTTTAAAGATCAACTCTGCTGTAGCTCTCCTTAGACTACAGATACATTATTCAATTCCAAGGTGTGAAAAAGAACATACCATGAAGATACTTTTAGTCTAATTTTAGTGTTTCTTCTGAACTTGTGAATTTTAATAAAGAGATTCTCATGTAAAATGGATATTCAATAATTGATTATCAAATGAAGATTGATGATAGTCATATACAGAATTATTTATCATCTTTATAAGTAAGCAAATAAATACTTCATTTACACAGATTTCATGTAAATTATTAACTAAAAGTCAATATTTTGTTAAGTTTCATAGTATAATGTTAAAGAAAAAATTCTTGTAAAATAATTGTAATGATAATGAATTTATTGATAAGATTAGTATTACCAGAGTGTAAAAAAACATTGTAGAATGAATCTCTCTATATATAAAGTGTTCCAATTTGAAACCTCAAAACTATTTACATAAAAATTTACTAGTGCAATATAATAAAATTGATTAAATTTTATTATTTTTCTAAGTTTAAATCAGTAACTATAACATTACAAAAGTCTAGTTTGATATTTTATAAAATTCATAAACTAAATTACATCATTACAGTTACTTCTATTTATTACTTTATAGTTATCCCTTTTAATGGAATAATATATTTTTGGTTGTTAATAAAATAAATTAAAATTTTACTATCATTTTAAAAATTGCTGTTTATCTTTCTTCCTCTTATAATTATTTATAAATTTTATATTAATGTTTAAATACAAAATGTTTAATGTAGTTCATTACTCAGTATTATGAAATTTGCAAAACATACATTTAACATGAAGCAAATTTAATTCCTGTGTTTGCTTGAATCTTATAAAAAGGATCTATTAAAGTTTTTCAAAGTAAATCATAATTTCTTCATTTATGAATTATGAGTCTTTATAGTGAGTTATACATTTACTTCTGATTTATAATTATTTCTATTTATCCAATCATACCAAAAAACAACAGATTCAAACATAGAAGTTCATATTCTTTATCATCAGAAACATTCTCATATCATCATTCCAGTTCATCATCAGCTATTTTTACCTTCAACTTCTCTCAAAATTGATAACATTAAGAAATCAAAACTAATATTAAGAGCAAGTACTTTATTCTATAAACAAACATTTCCAATAATTTTTAAGTAATGATCTTCATGTTTATACATTCTATAAATTAAACAATGGATTCATAAATTATTCTAAATGATATGCATGCATACATCACATCATGCTAGTTTTAAAACAAAATTAGAATAGAACAGCAGCTTCCAATTGAAATAAAATCAATTTATAAACTAAGATAAGATTATCAGATAAATAATTATGAATGGAGGACAAACTGTTCTGAAAAGAAGAATGTTACAGTGTTTGAAGAGAGAGAGAGGATATTTTTAAAGTCAAAATGGAAGACACATCCTCCATGTCCTTCATATATATCTCAACAGAGATGACTTGAAAATGTTTCCAATAATAAAAATTACGGAATCATTTTCTGTTTCAAATAGTTATCCTTAATTATTTATTTATTAAGGATTACTATTTGAAACAGAAACTTACAATTTATTGATGAAATTTATAGATTATTCTTATAGAATAGTGATTGATAATAATTTAAAAATTCTGAATGATTTTTTAATAAGTCTATATTGTAATAATTAAAAAATAAATAAATTTCTTTTGAAGTATTACAAAACTTTAATTTAAATATTCTAATAAGTTAATGGAAGACATTTTCATTTACTGTACTAATATAAATTTTTAAAAAATTTTATTACTACTATTTTTTTTATAAATATATTTTATGTACAACAATGAATATAAATTATTTAGTAAAATCTAATTTATCTTATAATAGCATAACATTTAAACAACAATATTCTACAGATCATCAACTTTACTATCTTATTATTTCATTAAATATACAAACAGATCAAGATTTCAATACTTTTTATGACAGAAAATTATTTTATATATTAAACAACTCAATATTGGAGAACTGCAATACTTTTTAAGACATCAAAATAAAATAGGATATTTAATATGAAACTGAGATCTAAATTGTTGAACTGAAAATTAGTAAATAAAATATCCAAATAATGGGACAAGATGTAATAAATATCTTCCACTATTATTATATACATGTTATCCCAAAAGATTGGATCCACAGGCATTTTTCCTTATGAGAAAATTGAAATTTTTTAAATTTCAGATCCAAGATGCCTTCAAAACTACCAATAGAAGGCCTCCTAAATGTCCAGACCTAACATCACTTGACTTTTTTCTGAAATCAAAATTCTATCAAAACAGACCTGGAACAATTTTTGTACTAAAGGAAATCATCTCTGCATGTAACAAAATCAAAAATGTTAAGAAATGTTCAATGTCCTTGTATTCAGAGTATATATAAGTGTCACAAAGTTTAAAGCCATCAATTTGACCATTTACTTTAATAAAACTTTAAAATACATTTTTTGCCTATAGCTCCTGACTTTTGGAACACCCTTATGTATATATATTTTTAAACAAATATCAAATTAATATCGTTTTATAAAAAAATCTGTGATAGAAATCAATACATGAGAGACATATGGATGCATGAAAAATACATTATCCAAAAAAATGTACTTTCTCTTTATGAATTTATTAATGAAGCAGTTAAATTTTTACTTGTTTATATTTACTTGTTACACTGATATCTATACCAGATGATTAAAAAAAAAAAATTCAAAATAGTTTAAGAACATTGCTGCAAGCTATGTTATACTTAGCTATGTTAAAGTTAATGAGTAAAATAATACTGAGTCTTTAAATAATTTTAAATAAACTATTATACGATTATTTTAAAATAAATATACTTAAATATATGAGTATTTTTTAGATAACTTAATAATTATTTATGACTTTTTCCATAAACAATTAACTAAACATTTAAAATAATCAGAAAATTAACACTATAAGAAAATTAATACTGACATAACATTAATTTCAATTAGTCTAGAGACATTAAAAACATGTGAAACAAAATCTTCTTTTAGAAATTTTAAAACTAAGTGCAATATTTGAACAATTATGAGCTTCTTAATTATCATCCAAATTATAGTTTGAAATATATACTCGTAATTAGCTTAGAGTTAAATTACTAAAACTCGTGTAACTTAAACCAGATATGAAAAACTATTTGTATAAGATATGGCACAAAATTTATATTTATATAAAATATTTTGCATACTGCATTATATAGTAAAAGTATCGACAGAGGAAAAAAATGAAATATGAGAAATTAATATACAATAATTGGCAAAAATATTGCATAATATTTGTGTTATTCAACATCTTAGAAATTATTTATGGAATGATTTTTAAATAAAATGAAATTAATTTATGTAAAATATTAAGTGATTTCAAATAAATTAGAATTAAATTAACATAAACATTAAGTTATAGATGATTACATTAAAATAAAAAAACCTGAGATCAAGTATTTTTAGTTTAAATACAAGAATTATTGTAAAACACTTTATAAATTTACATATAACAAAAATAGATGTATTTTACATTTAATAATGTTCAAATATTCTATTTTATGATATGCCTATGTATATATATATTTTTTTGTGTTTTCTAAATTAATTTCATGAAACAATAGTAACTGTTACTTTAAAATTTATCATTATTTTATCAAATTTTCTGGAATATCAACAAACATTAACATGAACTTTTCGAAATGTTATACTATCCCAAATTGATACAGTGATGATGATAAGTAAAAATATTCCACATATTAATTCTAGATATGCTATGATTGTGACTGAAGTATCATGGAACATAATTAAAACTATAACATCAGATATCACCATTGCTATTGTGAAGATAATTCCACAAGCCCATGAAGCAAGAATACATAATGCACCTTCTCTACCAGCTTTTCTAATTCCTTCTTGCCAGCCTTGAAAGTTTTCTCCAGAGTGCTCTGATAAAATAAAAAGATTAGCCAAAGCTGCTTCCATCATAAAAAATCCACACAAAATAGCAATGAAAAGGAATAAACCCATTGATTCTTTTAAACCAGTTGCACTAACAATACCAATTATCATTGTGACAACACCAATACTAATTTGTAAAGATCTTAAAATGCAAACATATTTCTTGCGAGATTTATAATGAATCCTATATTGTTTATCAACTGAACAGGCATATTCTTCATCTGATTCATCCACCATATTCTAAAAAAAAGGAAATTAAATTAATTAATTTCTTACAGTATAATATTTAAAAAAATGATAATAATGTATATAACTTTTAATTTAAACTTACTAAAAACAATACAAATTCAAAAATATTACAATAAGTTAAATATTTAGTATATTAACTAAATATGATTTCTTTATTTATTTAAAGTATAAAATCATAAAAATTTTATCATTTGGAATCAAATAAGACTTATTTCTTTTGTTATACAATGTTGTTTTATATCAATTACACATCATTTTTATGCTCATTACAAATTTTTGAGACAAAGTAAATGTATAAAATGAATACTTTTATAAACACTGTTTCCACTTAAAATTTAAATATAAATCCTGAATTTCTGTTCAACTACAGTAATCTAAATATATAAAATTAATTGTCCTAACTGACTGACTGACTGATTCATCATCGCCCAGAGCAAACCACTGAACTTAAAGATGTGAAATTTTGTACACAGTTAGGGTATGTCATGAAAATATACACTAAGAAAGGTTTTTTCGAAATTCCCATGGAGGGGAGAGAGAAAGGATTAAGGCTTAACCTGAAGAACGGCTTCTACTGTACTATTTTAGATGCAATTTTTTGTTTTTAACTACATTTAGTTTTCATTGAGTACTTAGGTGTATTAAATTGATAACATTTCAGACATTGTTATAAATATTTTTATATATTTTGATTTTTTAACCAAATGTTTGAAACGTTTTAAATTCAAATTTGTTATTGCATATTGGTTCAATTATAGAATGATTGTAAACATTCCAGAAAATTGATTAAATTGAAAATAGTTTGTTTGATTCTCAGCGGTAGGTGTTATATAACAATTACTATGGTTGTTGAAATACTGAATATAAATGGGGTTTGCTTAAGAAACCCCCACGGGCAAAGTCGTGGGTAACAGCTAGTATTTGATAATTTTTTACAAAGTTAAAATAAGATTCCAACACTTTTTTTAATAATTAAACATTTTTTAGAGTATTTTATTAACAAAACAGAATTTACAGTAAAATTTTATTCTTAATACATAAAATATATGGTTTTAGTTCACTACAACAATTAAAGAGCTTAAGTACTGTATATTGCAAATTCATGATGAATCATTGAAATGATTTTCATCATACTTAAGCTGTTTAATTGTCAATGACATCTACAATAAAAACCATTTCAATGATTATTCAAATTTTTGGGACAATTCAAGGTTGATATAGTTTCTATTCTTAACTATATTCAATTAAACATATGAATATAGTTAGAAAGTTTCAATAATGTTTATAAAATGAACAATATTAACTGAGTAGCTAATTTAATAATAAGGATACAATGAATATTTAATCACTATTCAATATTCAGTATATTTATTAAAAATTTAATTAAATTAAATAAATTATATCTTAGTTTTTATTTTGTTTTTTTACAGTTATTTTGCTTTTATATATTTACTCATAAAAGTTATCAGATATCTAATTAATAGTTCTTTTTAAGATTTAAGGTTATTCTGATATATCCAAGTTTCTTTATGGAATTTAAATCTCAGATATTTATTAATCTTTTCATTAAAAATTTTCTTTATAATTGTAATATAGTGCATTCTTACTAATCTGAATGTACTCAAATCCAAATTTTACTTAATCTGAACAAATTCTGTTCATATTTTTCCAGGGCTGTGGAGTCGGAGTCGGTAGATTTTTACGCGACTTCCACAGCCCTGGCAGGGCTGTTGAGTCGGAGTCGGAGTCATGGAGTTTTGGTGTTTTAGTCGGAGTCGGTAGATTTTTACGCAACTCCAGACCCTGTATTTTTCACTAAATGTTTGAGCTAAAACAAAAAATTCTTAGATTATATTTTTAAAAACAAGTTTTTTGTAAAATTAATATGCATTATACATTTTAACATATAAATATATATACACACAGAAACACAAATCAATATAACAATATCTTTTCTCTATATATAACCCCATTAATCTAAATTATCCTCTATATAAATTATCAGTAATTTGGATTAGCAAAAGTGCACTATAATTTGTAATCTGTTACTTTTCATATAAGTCAATCACAGTTTTAGAAAGACTGCCAACAGAAAAATAAATTTAACTTATAATGAGTTTAATCAGATATATAAAAGCACTTGAAGACATTTCAAATAAATAAGGAATAATTAAAATAGGGTCAATGTGGGTAAATATGAGACACTTTTCAAAACTTTCGTAACAGCATTTGTTAAGATCAGTATTTTACAAAGAGAAATACATGACAAGGTCTACAGATAGTGTTAAAATCTAATGGAGTATTCATTTTTTCTGTATGTATGAGAAATGTTGAGCAAAAAATTTTTTCCTGTCTCATATTTTTCTTTCAAAAGATAAAATATGAGACACTGGGAGATGAAAAAGGAGACAACCATTACATCACCATAAGGACTTACCTATGCTAACAGGGACATTAATAATGAGGTACTACAGGTTAAATGCAAGACATTTTTGTATAAAACATTGCTCCACGATATTTAGTTCCAAGATGTATAATTTTTAAAAACTGATTTTTTATACAGCCTATTTTCTTAACATTTTCACATGAAATTTTTTAATTGACGTAAGTAGATATGATTAAATATTCATCATTGAAAATTGTTCTGTAGTTGTGTACAATTTAAAAGTGTAAAATAAAATATAATTTTATTTTATACTTTTAAATTAAATAATTTTAATTTTTTAATTNGCATGCATTGTGAGTCGGATGGTAAGGAAAAGTGAAAGTTGGAGTCGGTAGATTTTTACGCGACTTCCACAGCCCTGGCAGGGCTGTTGAGTCGGAGTCGGAGTCATGGAGTTTTGGTGTTTTAGTCGGAGTCGGTAGATTTTTACGCAACTCCAGACCCTGTATTTTTCACTAAATGTTTGAGCTAAAACAAAAAATTCTTAGATTATATTTTTAAAAACAAGTTTTTTGTAAAATTAATATGCATTATACATTTTAACATATAAATATATATACACACAGAAACACAAATCAATATAACAATATCTTTTCTCTATATATAACCCCATTAATCTAAATTATCCTCTATATAAATTATCAGTAATTTGGATTAGCAAAAGTGCACTATAATTTGTAATCTGTTACTTTTCATATAAGTCAATCACAGTTTTAGAAAGACTGCCAACAGAAAAATAAATTTAACTTATAATGAGTTTAATCAGATATATAAAAGCACTTGAAGACATTTCAAATAAATAAAGAATAATTAAAATAGGGTCAATGTGGGTAAATATGAGACACTTTTCAAAACTTTCGTAACAGCATTTGTTAAGATCAGTATTTTACAAAGAGAAATACATGACAAGGTCTACAGATAGTGTTAAAATCTAATGGAGTATTCATTTTTTCTGTATGTATGAGAAATGTTGAGCAAAAAATTTTTTCCTGTCTCATATTTTTCTTTCAAAAGATAAAATATGAGACACTGGGAGATGAAAAAGGAGACAACCATTACATCACCATAAGGACTTACCTATGCTAACAGGGACATTAATAATGAGGTACTACAGGTTAAATGCAAGACATTTTTGTATAAAACATTGCTCCACGATATTTAGTTCCATAAGACTTATTTCTTTTGTTATACAATGTTGTTTTATATCAATTACACATCATTTTTATGCTCATTACAAATTTTTGAGACAAAGTAAATGTATAAAATGAATACTTTTATAAACACTGTTTCCACTTAAAATTTAAATATAAATCCTGAATTTCTGTTCAACTACAGTAATCTAAATATATAAAATTAATTGTCCTAACTGACTGACTGACTGATTCATCATCGCCCAGAGCAAACCACTGAACTTAAAGATGTGAAATTTTGTACACAGTTAGGGTATGTCATGAAAATATACACTAAGAAAGGTTTTTTCGAAATTCCCATGGAGGGGAGAGAGAAAGGATTAAGGCTTAACCTGAAGAACGGCTTCTACTGTACTATTTTAGATGCAATTTTTTGTTTTTAACTACATTTAGTTTTCATTGAGTACTTAGGTGTATTAAATTGATAACATTTCAGACATTGTTATAAATATTTTTATATATTTTGATTTTTTAACCAAATGTTTGAAACGTTTTAAATTCAAATTTGTTATTGCATATTGGTTCAATTATAGAATGATTGTAAACATTCCAGAAAATTGATCAAATTGAAAATAGTTTGTTTGATTCTCAGCGGTAGGTGTTATATAACAATTACTATGGTTGTTGAAATACTGAATATAAATGGGGTTTGCTTG
>NW_019384501.1:804630-852273 GCF_000671375.1 Centruroides sculpturatus | reverse complement strand
GACATTCCAATTTTCAACGCTGACTCAGCGCTGATCTCAACATTCGTTAAAATTCGTTCCTTTTTTCAACGTTGAGGTAGCGCTGTTGTCAGCGCTGACTCAACACACTCAGCACTCAACAGATATGTTGACTGCTACTTTCCAATGAATTGTGGGTAATTGGTAAGACATTTTAATGGAATCCATCTTGCTGAGAATGGAATTATGGGAACTAAGCACTTCGTACTCGAGTTGGAACGTCGTTGATGACGTCAAATTGTTGACTTCAACACTCGTGTTGAAAATTGGAATGTCCTGAGAGGCTGCCCTAGAAAGATTTTGTATAAAACATTTGTTTGAGATGGTGCGAGATCTCAGTGTGGTGTCACCCCATAGAGACTAAATTGTACATAGAGATTACAGATACATTTTTCACATTATCATGCATTATCAACATTCTATGCTGTACTTAAGAGTTTTGTAACAGAGCATTAACATGCACAGTGAGTTTATTGACCTTCTTTGTTTTTTAGGTGTCAAAATTTTTCATCACACTATTCAAACTAATATTGAAAGATTAATTGCGGGCCACATAAATTCATTAGACGGGCCGAATCCCGGCCCACGGGCCATATATTGGCCATGCCTGATTAAGATTAAATTAGGTGTAGACCTATTACATTTCAAAAATATTATCAGGCTGAACTTAAAAAAAGTTTCATGGAAATTAATGACTGATAAATAAAATCTGGTGTCTCATTTTTTACCTAAAGTGTGTCTTATTTTCTATCTCATTATGAAATGCACAAAACTCAGAGAAAAGTTGATATATGCAATAAAAACAACTAGCAGCTGAAAGCTGCATTTATATACTACATACAAATTTCTAATTAAATATCCATGTCTTTTGCAGACATATACAGAGCAAAAGTTAGTTGAACTGACAGAAAAGTTTTTGCACCTATTTTTGTAGTATTTCTTAAAAATTAAAAAGTCTCAATGAAACCATAGTCATTTTCATTCAGAAAAGTTATATGTTAAAAAGCACTAAATAAACTTTATTTTGTATTAGTACAGGACAGGTCAGACATAGATTAAGTCAAATTTCACAACTGTCTCATATTTACCAATTTTTCAGGCTGTCTCATATTTACCCACATTGACCCTACAGTTTAATTAAAGGATTTGTTGTTTATAATGCTTTTATCTGGAGAAATAAAACTACTCTTCAATATTTTCAAGAAAAGAAGAAATTAAATAACATTCAGAACTTGAAACTTTGATTTTTACTTATTACTAGCTAATACATTAACAACTTATGTTGTCTTTTATATCCAGGTAATATTTTAGCATGTATAGTAAAGAATGGATGATATTTTTAAATTAATGATAATTATGATCTTATTTAATGAGCAGTTTTAAGGAATACATTATGCTGGTAAATTTTATATAGAGTAAAAATTTACTTTTATTCTAACTATTTTATTTTATTATTCTATTTTAACTATAGGATCAATGTGGGTAAATATGAGACAGCCTGAAAAATTGGTAAATATGAGACAGTTATGAAATTTCACTTAATTACTTTCACGAAGTAATAACATCTAAAAATCACCTAGTAGCAATAGAATTAATCTATTGACATTGTTTCACAAAAAGACAGGAAAAATTTAAATAATTTCAAATAGACATTAAGAAACACAATTTCAATCATATTTTATATTGTAAGATAACATTTATATGTCTTCTCTGAAATTATCAAGTTTATATTCAATAAATTCTTTTTCTTACTATAAATCAATTTGTTTTTCTCTAGTATTTCATAAAATTACGTTTTTGCAAAATTCTTAAAATTATCACTCCAATTTTTCATATAATATTTAAGAAAAATATATTTAATATCTTAATCTTATTCAGGGCCATATGATGGTATGAAGTGACTACACAAGAGCCTCAAGAAGCATTTCTCTTGAAAAGTACTTTGAATATTTTATCTAAAAATAAATGCAAGCAAGGTTGCAAAGGCAGAAGAGGTTGTAAATTGTAAACATGTACAGGATAGGTTTTTATTCCCATTATTAATTTCATGTACAGTGGGATAGCATTTACAAAACTTCCTTCACATCATCTTATTAATTTTTTTAATACATTAAGTAATGTATAGTCTATGAACTGTCATATAAAATATGACAGTTCATTCAGTTGTCATATTTTATAATGTATAAACAAAAATGATTTATATGTTATAAAATGAAATGTAGTAATTTTTAAAATATAGATGAACCTGTTTATCTTGAATCCTATGACAGGTTTTGAGATATGGAGATTCCTACACAGTAAACAGTAATAGGGTTGATTGGAGGTATACTATTTTATTGATATAATAACAAGTATAATACATACTGTATTAGGTATAAATAAAATGTGTTTGACATACCTTAACAGAAATACTTTGTCAATAGTTTCTAATGTCTGACTTTCTTCAACAATAAGATGGAAACCAAACTAGTAGCCTATCAGAGAAAAGCAGCATTAATTGCAATTATGCACTGTATTACAAGAAATGTTTCTCAGCTACAATTTGTAGTATTAAAATGTAGTCACTGAGCTTTGAATTTGTAACTGGTACTTCAGTCCATAATTTGATATATAGAGGTTTGGGGAGAAAATTATTTGAGATAAACATGGAATATTTATTGAATTTAGGATGAAAATGAAGGAAAAAAATAAATTTTGAAATAGCAATGTTTGAGATAGATCATATTTTTTAAATTCGAAATATAAGAACCAAAATGTTTAAAAGACATTTTTATAATTTTTATTCTGTATTGCCATTTTACAAATAGCAGCTAATAATTTTCTAATCAAGTTGACTCCAAAACTATAATTCAAAACAATGCTAAATCAAGTTAATAAGTCATTTATTGTCTTGTATTAAATGTTTTCTGAGATTCATCTGTCTCATCTTCAGATACAGCAATTTCATAAATAAAGAACACAAAAGAAATTTTAATGAAGTATCTTCTATTAAAAAATAATTTTAAAAATCATTGAACATGTAGCAATTTCAACTCAAAATACAGAGAAAAAATAAAATAAAATAAAAACTGAAACATTATAGGACATCATAAATAAATACATTATGGTCAAACTTTACCTACGTGCACCTCATGGCCGCACAGTGGGATCCACATTCTAACCTAACCTAACTTATTCTAATTACTAATAATTTGGTAATTTATTAGGTTAGGTTAGAACGTGGGTCTTCACTGCACAGCCATGATGGTGCATGTAAGCAAAGTTTAACCTATATTATTATCAGATACTTAACTGGTACTAATTCCAAACAACTAGTGACATTATGTACTATTTTATGAATTGTTCTTTTTCAAAGTATCCTCTAATTTCAAGATAATGGATGCAAATATTGCAGAACCCAAACCCATGGATTTCATGTTATTTGCAATATTCTATACCTTCATGTTTCTTGTTTTGCAGTTTGTGTAACCTGATCATAATTGCAAGTTTTTCAGTAATTCTCATAGGCATATTTTTTTCATAATCTTCACAGATATACTTTTCAAATCTGAAATTAAAATTTCTTCCTGGAACCACTTGGCTTCTATTTTCCTATTCATAACTAAATTTCCTGCAAGTAAAGTTAACATTTTTTCTTGTTTTTTGATGACTTTCCAATGTGTCTTTATTCTTTCACATAATGCAAGTTTCCCCATCATGTCACATTGCCACAAAATTTGAAAATATCCCCTCCTACCTAGTGTGACGTCATACAGCTCAGAACCTCTCATGCAACCACTTTAATAGTGTTCGAATTGGAATCGAGGAAAATAATGTATTTGTTAATTGATGATTTAATTAAGTACAAAAATCGGCATAAGTCTGTTGGATAAAATTTTAACTCTGAATGAGGGATTTCTACTGAAATATCCCTATTAAACAATGAATGAAACCCCCAAAAAAACTCACCTCTACCAAATATATTTTCACCGTCCCGTCCAATCTCGAAGAATATAATTATTATTATATTTTTCCATCAGATGATGATTTTTCTGAACTCCAAGGGAATAAAAGTATTTCTCTACTACCTTAACATTTTTAAAATTCGGAAGGAGCCATGTTACTTCCTTCCGTTGTGTGTCGCCATATCTTTGTTATGATTTTTACCGCTGCGCCAATGTTTATTGACATCCGTCAGTCAACACGCTGACTTAATTCCAACAAAAAAACAATTTTTTTTTAATAATTCAAGAGTACCGCTACATGTAATTAATTCTCTACTTTCTCTCAAGAAAAATGAATACAATATTTTAGGTTATATAATTATTAGCATAGCTTAAAACTAAATCAGAAATATTTTTCTGTACGTTTTCGTACATACTGTTTTTATCTAACATGCATGAATGCAACAGAAATTGATTTTATATGATCCGTTATAATGAGATACGATGATAATGCATGATAGCGAAAAATAGCAATAACTTCCTCTTTCTATAGTAAATTGTCTTGAAATCAATATTATCATATAAAAATTGATTTAATCATTCTTCTCAATTATAAAGGATATATTAGATACTCGTATATGTCTCGTTTTAATGAATGCACTCGAATATCTCGAGAAATTTGCATCCTATGAAAAAATGGTTTCAAACAAAATTTGTATCAAGAGGACATCTTGTGGCTCCTTAATAGAAACTATGGTTTCTTATAGCCAAATTAACCATCTTGTGGCCTGTTATAAACCAAATAAACCAAACCAAAACGAAGTCAACTTCATTTTCTTAGAAGGAACTTTCCCTTTTTATTGCATTGCTCTTTTATGATTCTATATAAAAAATAAACCACCTGTATCTTAAACGTTTGCCGAAAGATGCGCTTATCAAACATTATGAGCATTTGAAGATTTACGCGGCTATAACATGAATCTGTGGATATCTGTGGAGTTCATTGAAAAAAGGAAGGAAATACTTTAAAAAATCATTAGGAAACTATTGTTATTTGTTTGAATTAAGATCAACGTCTCCTATATAGGTCTATCGCAAGTATGATGGCTTTAACACGCTGTGGCACACGTTTTATAACAGTTCATTATTTGAAGAAAACGAACGATTCCACCAAATTATAATGGTTTACTAATGACTTTTTAAATTAATTTTTTTTAATGAACTTCGCAGATATCCACAGATTTATGCCTGCACAGTGTGGCGGCCGCACAAAATTTCAAATATTCATAACTTCTGATTGATAAGTGCATTTTTCAAAAACGTTTTAGATAAAGGTTTGTTTGTTTTTGATTTAAAATAGTAACAAATAATTAAAAAAGGGGGTTCTCGTCAAGATAATGAAGTTGATCCCGTTTTCACTGTTAGAGCCATCTTGTGGTCCCTTCATACAGTACAAATTTTGTCTGGAGAATTTCTTTTTCTTTTGTAAAATGCAAATTTTCGAGATATTCGCCTATCATGCACGAGAACGAATTGATTAAAAAGGAACACCTGTATATATTCACGAAATTTTTCGTTCGAGAATTTTTTAAAAGAAAATAACACTTCTCTCACGGAATATACTGTGTATTGCGTAGTATGAGAAATTACGAAAATTAAAAGTTAAAAATAGACGAAAGTTATAAAACATACCTTAAGCAAATCTTCATAATTTTTGATAAAATAATTAATTAATTAAAGTACAATTTCTCCCAAAGATTATATTTATTAACGACTTCTGTTTAACAAGAATATTTTAACCGATTCGAACAGTTGTAAGTTTAATGTATTCTACACCACTACAGGTATACCTCGCCTTACGTCGGTAATTGGTTCCAGGAAAACGACGTAAGTCGAANAATTAATAATAGTCTTAAAAAGTTTCCTTTATATTTAATATTATGAATCCTTTATAAAATATTCTTAACAAATAATTTTGCCGAATGGCCGACTGGTTAAGATGGTACCCTACCGCTCTGGGGACCCGGAATCGTTCTGAACCGGTAAAAAACCCCAATAAATTTTCAACGTGCGGTCCTCCTGATATGTCGAATTCCATTCCTCACCACCCGGTTTCTCCATTATGAGACTGTCCGGACTTTTAATGGGCTTGCTATAAAAAAGACTCTTAGTATCCACATGGTAGAAAAAGTTTAAAAATTTTTGGAATAGTCCAATAAAAATTGCTGAGAATCCGAATTCGTATTGGGTTCTCCAGAAGGACAAACTGGGGTCTTTTTTGCTTTGCCTATTCACTTTTCTAACAAGTTAACGGCGATGCGCTCGGAAAACAAAATTAAGATAGTGTGTCACGGTCAATAAAGGTTTCAACCTGGTGATTTGGAGATCCCGGATTCGAGTGTGGTTTGGCTCACTGATGGGTGATCCGGATGTCGGGTCACATTCCTCACCATCCGATTGTTCCATTGTAGGTTTGGCCGAACTTATAATGGACACGAATAAAGGCATTCAGTGTTCGCAAGCCAGTTTGAAGAAAAAAAGAAACAAATCTGGTTGAACTAATCGTTTAAATAATAACTATGATGCAATAGTAAACACACTTCAAATTTCTATGTTCACTGTAATAATTATGACTGAATCAATCAGACTAATTTATCATGGACACGGAGTAAAGATGTTACTCTATCAGGGATGCCTCGGAGGAGGATAAAATAAGCAAATTTCCTTAAGCCCCAAAAAAGTAGTTGCTCCTGTATAATGTCGATTTTAAAAAAGCAGTATTTGAAAAATTTTACAAATTAATAAAATATAAAAATTTCATTTATAAATCCACACTCATACTCCATCTGCATATGCATACTTAAAGTTAAACATACTCATATATTAAAGACATTTCATTCATACCAGTTTCTTCAGTAATATTAAAAAACTTTTTACTGTATGTAAAATATCTTACAAAGAAACAAATTCAGTGTAAAGATAGAAATACAAATCAAAATTTTATCAATATATGTAATGCCATACCTTATTTCTTTCTGACTCTGACTGCAATGGATCTTCAGCAGCTAACATACTACTACTAATAAGGATACAAACTAAAATAATATTTCCAAACAGACTGTGTTTAATAACATCAAAACAAAAGATCCGAATCCTGTAATAAAAATAAATAACAAAATTTAATATATTTTTACCTCTTTAAGAACGGAAGAAAACACTACTTTAGACTTTTTTTCGGTCGCGGTTCCAAAATGGATGACTTTTTCGAAACTTTAATTTTCATTAACGACTTTTGAACACAGCATTAATTAGTTACAGTAGAATTCCCGTCAGAATTGAAGTTTATCGAGTAATGCTCGAACGATTTTCACGGAAATAATCATATCCTGTCGACTGCAAATTTTAATTATTCTATTCAAACGTTTAAACAAAAAGAAAAGAAAATTCAGACAATTGCAATTTACTTTTCTTCCAGAATTTCGCCAACCAAGTGCAAGACACGAACAATGGAATATTTCTAATTAATTAATTGTTATGGGTGTATTTGTAGTATCGTATGTTACACGCGTTCCTTCAAAATCGAACACGTGAGCAAAATGTAGGACATGTTTACCGTATTTTTAGGTCATAAACTTNTAAAGGCATTCTGTGTTCGCAAGCCAGTTTGAAGAAAAAAAGAAACAAATCTGGTTGAACTAATCGTTTAAATAATAACTATGATGCAATAGTAAACACACTTCAAATTTCTATGTTCACTGTAATAATTATGACTGAATCAATCAGACTAATTTATCATGGACACGGAGTAAAGATGTTACTCTATCAGGGATGCCTCGGAGGAGGATAAAATAAGCAAATTTCCTTAAGCCCCAAAAAAGTAGTTGCTCCTGTATAATGTCGATTTTAAAAAAGCAGTATTTGAAAAATATTTACAAATTAATAAAATATGTAAACTAATTTTAAAACGTATTAAATGTTTTAAATTGATTGAACAACTTTTATCTTTAAATTTTTTATTATAGTTATTCAAATACACAGGCCTACTTTCTACATATTATTTTTACTTGTTTAGTTTTAAAAAGTAAATTATTTTATTTTATTATTTATAAAATTTATTTTACATTCAAAAATACTTTACTATTAAAATATAGAAAAGGTTTGGGATGTGTATATTGATTTTATCTTTTTCCTTTTTCGATTTACTTCCTTTAATATAGAATAATAATTTAATTTGCTATAGGGCCTCCAATATAGGGTTTCGTTACTCTCTAAGCGGTACTGTTTCAAATATGATTATAAACGGATATATTAATAAAAATAAAAATAGATTTTGATTTAAAATTATTATTGTAATGACAACTACAGATTTCTATTCCGTTCGAGGTGAACGATGAGAAAACAGATCAAGATGATCATAAAAGGCAACAATCATTACTAAGGTGCAAGACTAACTCTGACATTAGTCATCTCCAGCTATTAATTCCGTTAGTTTGACAACTGTTATCAAATTTATAAGTTAAAAAGAGTGACAATACCGGATAGAAGAACTAATAAATATACAGAAATGTTTATACTAATTGTCAGAAATCGAAATCTTTCCTGACCAGTCGAACTTACATGGAATTATATAAGAATGTTCCCCAAATTTTTCTCCCTTCGGGACGGGTATAAAAAGGGGTCGCACTTCACCTCGGGGCGGACATCACCAGCGGACATCAGGGGACACCAGACCCATACCGCCACTCCGTCCGTCGTAACCCTTGCCTTCCCGCCATAATCGCCGTCCGTCTCTCGATGAGCCAGATACGAGGAGAAGGAAGACTACGATTAAGGTCAGCCGATCCGGGGACAGTTCTTACCAACGGCCCATACTGCGAGATTTTTTTTTTTTTTTTAAACTTTTTCCGCCCTGTGGGCACTAAGAAGACCTCTTTTTGCAAGCCCATTATGGGTTCGGCCAGGTCCACAATGGGGCTGCCGGGTGGTGAGGGGCGGGGCCCGACATATCATGGACCACCCCCGAAAAATTCCTGGGGTTTTTTCGACCCGTTCGGATTCGAGCCCGAGTACCCCAGAGCGGTAGGCTGCCACCTTAAACGCCTGGCCATCCGGCCGCTCATGCTGCGAGATCGGGGACAAAGAGGTAACTCTTGAAAATTCTTAAAACTCTCTCTCTCTCGGTCATAGCTTGGAGCTTGGATTTAGGCTAATTGAACTTATAATTATGTGTCATCATTGAGTACGACCGACAACCTAAGTTTTGTATATTTCATTGAATATAATAGTTATATATGTTTTAAATAAGAATTTCCATACATTTCATCACGGAAATTGTTTATGAATATAAATATCAGGAAAAAGTAATGTTGTATTTGTCCTGTAATGTTTTCATTTAAACCCTTTTTTATGTTAAAATAATATTACCATACTAATAAATAACTATTTCTAGATGCCTTGTATGTAGTGTATACCTGGTTGCGTAGGAAAATATAAAGTAAAGTGATATCCAGTGTCCATATTTAATTTTCCACAGAATTTGATTTGAAAAGCAAATCAATGGATTAGAGAGAATTTGTAGAAAAAAATAACTTATTATTTAAAATGTTTTAACAATTATGCATTAAAAAGTATGAATTATGTTTAAGTAAAAGCAAATCAATGGATTAGAGAGAATTTGTAGAAAAAAATAACTTATTATTTAAAATATTTTAACAATTATGCATTACAAAGTATGAATTATGTTTAAGTGAAAATATATATTAAATTGTTAACTAATTTGCATTTCCACTTAGCATTTTCTGTTGTAATATATTTATAAAAAAATTAAATGCAAGTTTATGTAAGGTTAAAAATACTGTATTGTCTAATAAAGATTGTAAAAAAAAATTTAATTTGCAATTTACATTTGTTGTTTTCGATTATTTTATTATTATAGTAAATGTACAAAAAAAAGTTTCATTAAAATACAGTTAAAAGTTACTTCTTGATGTTTTAAAAGGTCTCAACATTAAAATGTTTAATATCACATAGTTTAATTGAAAATTTTGCAATAATTTTAACATTAATGTCAATACACATGTGAAAATCGCATCGAATTTAAGTCATTTAAACAACAAAATTAATAAATCAGAATATTTATTTTAAACAAAGAAAGCCTCTATATTTCCCCTCTTTCGAAACTTTTCGGAGACGGATGTTCGTCTTCCCGTCCCCGGTGTAACTTCCTTTCCCTCCGGAACCCGAAGCTGCATCACCAGGACCTTATCGAAAGTAATCTACGATTGGTGTAAAGTGATAACGTGAGAGAAGATATAGAAGAGGAGACGAGAGATGAAGGGAAGGACTTCGCCGTACGTAATCAAGTCCGTCATCGCCGCTCCTCAAGGACCGACCCCGCCGACCAACCTAACCGGCCGGTATCATCGATCCTCAACGGAGATGTCGTAGATGACCCTTCCCTAGACGCCTTACTCGACCGAAGTCCCAACCTCCATCCGAGTCGATCCAGTTTACCCGACGTTAAATCAACAAGAGGTATGAAACCCCAAAAGTATTGTCAACTCTCTCTCGGCGCGGTCCTTCAAAATCCGCGTGAACGGTCAATAATTTCTTTTGTTAGTTTGTAGTGTTGTCTAATAAATGTTTATTTTGTTGTTAAATAGGTGATTTAATTCGAATATTGTCAACACTTTACCGACGACCCCCACTCACCTCCTCCGAGGTCATATATTTTTTTTGTGCCTCAAATAATTTTAAGTTTTTCTTAAATATTTCCGCCCTGTAAATTTTGTCTCCTGCACTTTACAGAGATGGCCCAATCTAATGAATGGTGAGACTCCCCTGTTACATCACCACCACCTCCGTCACCACCACCTGCGGAGGTTAACAACGAATCCTTACAGGCCGCACTAGCATTTGCTCGGGGCCAACATCTGCACAATTCTACACAGGCCACGATCATTCTTCCTATTGGCTATAAGTGTCCTCCGTCGCTGGAAGGAGCCTTACGGGAAGAAGTTGAGATCACCCGCCACTGTTATTAGCAGTTGGAAACCACACCACCTGTACATGCGGCCAGAACACCACTGTTCCCAGTTTCCCTATGAGGGGACGTTCTCGACAACCCCGAACGACTAGAAATCGGGGCAGGGCCACTCATCCGTAATTTCTAACAATTTTTTTTATAATGTATTATATTCATATTGTGTATAATTAATCATTTATATTAACAAATGTATTTATTTTAATAAATATCATTTCTTGTTATTTCATCTCGAGTCCTTTGTTCCTTGTTCGGCGCAAGGCCATAAGTTTAGTCTAGAGAACCATAGTTAACTAGTTATTTAATCTTATTTAATCTAGAGAACGGTGGGACAAGATAGATTCGTTTTAGCTCCTAAATTCACTTGAACTTTTGTTTTGGAAGAGGTAACACAAGAGTAGAATACTCTACGTCCGATTTATCTCTTTTAAGGAGATATTTGCGTCCTTTCCTTAATTCGCTCTATGTTAATAGAAATATTTCCCCGTTTCAGGGAGAGAAACTCTAATCCAGGAGATAAACCTTACCCAGCACCCTTTTCGGAAACCAATATGCTTTATCTCCATATTCTTATCATTTTCTTGAGTATTAGATGTACTACCTTGGAACCTCCCTCGGGACCAACAGAATTCACGAAAGGAGTAATCTTCTTGCACCAAGGGAATTTCCTAATGACCTCAAGTCACTGGACTCTCGTAAACGACCTCAGTTTCGAGCATGTAGAACGACAAGTCCAATTCATCTCACAATCCCTTTCCTATCTGGAGACTATAATTGAGCGTCAAGAACAATATCTCCCGAATAATGGGACCTCTCCACTCCCGACCAAAAGTTTTGGGATGATAAAAAACTCTTTCCTAAATTTCCAACGCGACTATCGAGAACTCCAGGCACCGATCACCCTATCCCTCATAAAAGAAGGAGAGGCTTAATAGACCTAGGTGGAAAAGTTCTTAAATTCCTTTTCGGAACTGCTACATCCGAAGATATTGAGACTTTAAATAACGAAATCTCCCAAATTAAACAACGTAACGAAGGAATTATTCATCTCTTACGATCACAAACTACCTTACTCAATCATACCTTAAACATAAGTAAAGCCAATCGACACCAAATTTATGTATTGTTAAAACGACAAGAATCTTTTGGAGAAGTCGTGAATTTGTACCGTTATAATCTTGCTTTTGAGATTATTCTGCGAACTGTCGAATTCTCCGTTCAAGAATTCCACTTCCAAATGATAGAACTATGAGAAGCAATTGATATTCTGGAACAACGTCGACTAAGTACCTATTTCGTATCTCGAGCAGTTATGTTATACATCCTTCGAGAGATCCAAACCCAACTTCCAAAAGGTTACGCGATGATTGAACCTATCCAACGCGAGACCTTGTTTAAATACTATCAGTGGATTACCACCACCACTGTAGCTTTACCGGGCAAATTAAGAATCTTTGTTAAGATTCCATTAATCACTCTTAGTGGATACTTTGATACGTACGAAATCGTAAAATTTCCTACCTATATCCTACCTTGAAAACTTTTATTCAGTTCCAAACTAAATTCCCGGTAATCGCTCTATCTATGGATAGACAATCCTATATGCTGTTACAGCGTCAAGAATTGACTCTCTGTAAAACAGCCCATTTTTCTATATGTTCACTGGACATTCCTATACAACGAGCCCCACAACAAAGTTGTGAATGCTCACTATTTAGCGGAAATGAAAACAAGGTCAAGGACTTTTGTACTCGACAAATCGTCACCAAATACAACCCAATTATTAAACGCATAAATCGACAGGAAATTTGGATTTATTCCACTCTTAATTCCCTTACACACACAATCAAGAGTTAGTGAAATTATAAATACAGTAGAGCGTCGTTTATCCGAATCAATTGGGGGACTGGGGTTGTTCGGATAACTTGTTTTCGGATAACCGATTATGTACGAAAAAACATATTAACCTATCCCATGTTGAAATTTTTTTCCGTTGCGTGTCGCTTCGCGTTGAATTTTCGTCGATGTTAAGCCTAATGTAAACTTTTTAAAATAATAATCGTGGCTATTGTATCGTTAAAAATTATTTTTACAAACGAAATAAATATATTGAAAAATATAAAAACCAAAAAATATATATACTTTATAAGTTGATCTAGTATCAAAAACGTTCGATTCAGCATGACACACAGTCCTCAGAAAAACACCACACAAAAGTGCCATGCTGCCAGCTAAAACACACACATCAACAAAAAAAATATTGGCGTAGCCCAAGATATAGCCACAGATTGCAGCGCCACAGCACTAGCGAAAATTTAAATTTGCTAACTGGAATTCTTTCGGATAACCAACGTTTCGGATAACCGACTTTCGGATAAACGACGCTCTACTGTACTGTAAGTGCCTTTTATCAAGTTTTAGAAAAAATGTTTGTAATGCCTGTTTGCTCTCACAACAACAACAACAAC
The DNA here is from genome assembly GCF_000671375.1 of Centruroides sculpturatus. Lineage (NCBI taxonomy): Eukaryota > Metazoa > Arthropoda > Arachnida > Scorpiones > Buthidae > Centruroides > Centruroides sculpturatus. Next base: position 838,822 of record NW_019384501.1, on the reverse strand, counting down.
AACAACAACAACAACAACAACAACACGAAGTTTAGGCTAATAGATTTCGGTGGGTTGACGTCATTCAGCTGACCAATCGGCGCATTGTGCCATCTGGACATCTAGTCGCACGTATCTATCTATATATACGATATATACGTATATATATCGTAAGCCATTGTCGCGTCACATCTGTAACGGTACCAATTGCCTAAAACGCACACTAGGGGCGTCCCAGCGATGATTTTAAATTAACAATAAATTATTTGGGAATACTATAGATTGCACCCTATGGAATTTCGGGACCGAGACGAGTTCAACGATACTCTACTTTTGAACCGGAGACGAAAAATAAGAAAGTTATCATATTTATTTAATGCTATCATGCAGACGGCACCGTATTTACTAGTTCCGCCATCTTGCGGTAAAGTCTGAAAACCTTTTAAAAAAAGCGTAAAGTCTGAAAACTAGTGTTGCAACGAATAGTATATTCGGCCTCAGGCTGAATACCGAATATTCGGCCAGGATTGTGGCCGAATAGCCGAATATTCGACCAAACTATTCGGCTCGATTAACGCAACGCACGTACGAAAATTGGCACGCAAACCGCATTATGGCAAGGACCCTGCTCTCTATTGGCCCGCTGTCACTACGCTTCGCCAATCGAGTTAATTTTTGACAGTTCAGACAAGAGCGTCATGGCAGTATGATAAATGATGATATCAAATCTGGATAACAATGAAATGACCTACACGTGCAAATAACGGAAGAAGAACAGAGAAGGACCGCAAAGTGAAAATGTGAAAATAAATATGAAATTGAGCTGATATCATAATCGAACAAGTCGATTGAGTTGATAACATAATCGAACAAGTCGATTATGTTATCAACTCAATAAGCTGCTTCGAACAAGTCGAGGCAGCTTATTTGCGCGAAATTTGCGGCCGTGAATGCCAAATAATTGTTGTCATAGACTTCGAAAAGCTAAATGCTTGTAATAAAAGTCACTTAGCGTGCATGGGAGAAAGCCTGGGGTCGTTCGGGCTACCGAGCTGTTTCGAATCTGTGAAATCATAACTATGACTTTTACCGACGTCCTCTCTGTCTCTTTTCTCCGTTATCACCAGGCTATGAGTCACGCAATTGTAAAATGGGAAATCTACGACGGAAAAGTGACGAATCGAAAGTATCGTGAGGGCGTATTATGATGTATGCATAGGCATACGTGGACTAGAGCGATAGAGGAAAGAAAAGGAAGAGCAAAGAGGAGCGCTTAAAAAGAAAGATAGGCAGGGTCAGACCCTCGAATGCACGACGATTCTCGAACGAATAGGTGTGTACGTGTGCTGATCTTTGTAATTATAAATTGTGAATACAAGTGACTAATATTATGCTCTTTTTTATTTTCTGCATGTTATAAGTTATAAATAAATATAAACAAACAACGCTAACCCGATAACATTAAATCTAAATACCAAAATGATTAATTTACTGTGTTTTTGTTATTTCTTACTCCTGTTTTTAGGTATTCGGTATTCGGCCGAATAGCGAAAAATAGGCCGAATACCGAATAGTAACCGAATATTCGTTACATCACTAATATATATATAGTAGAGCGTCGATTATCCGAAAGTCAATCATCCGAAAAAATTCCAGTCGGCAAATTTAAATTTTCGCCAGTGCTATGGCGCTGCAATCTTTGGCTATGTTTTGGGCTACTCAAATATTTTACGTTTTTGATACTAAATTAACTTCTGAAGTATAATTTTTTATTGTTTTTAAATTTTTAAATATATTTATTTTGTTCGTACAAAATAAAAAAATAATTTTTAACGATACAATAGCCACGATTATTATTTTAAAAAGTTTACGTTAGGCTTAACATCGACGAAAATTCAACGCGAAGCGACACACAATGGAGAAAAATTTCAACATGGGATAGGTATTATTTTTTCGTACGTAATCGGTTATCCGAAAATAAGTTATCCGAATAACCCAGTCCCCAATTGATTCGGATAAACGACGCTCTACTGTAATTACAAATAATGTATTTATTTTTAGAAAATATCAAGATAATTTTCATGATTTATACAACGTTTTGAAATAGAATTATAGCAGATATGAAAGAAGAAACCATTTATGAATCCGAATAAATCACTATCTCAATTTTGAAAAATTTGGACAAGAGACGTTTTTAAAATAAGTTCTTCCTTGAATTGAATTGAATTAAAATCGAAACTTTGATCGATACGATTGTGTATGATCGATTATATGATCGAACCATTTTAGTTTAAGTTGATTTACAAGGAACTTAATTGAGAATAAGCACGTACTAAATCGAACTTTGATATTTTTCTACATGAAATAAGGAATAAAGTTGTTTCAGCAATAAAATTTCTTGGAAATTTTATATATAAGTAATTACATCACTTTTATGTAATCCATGATTACACAATATGTAAGAAAAAAAAATGCTTAGAAATAAAGTAATATAATAAAATTTTTAATAAATAAATAATGTATATTAAAAAAAAAAAAAACTACAGCTTCAGAAAACTTGTTTATGTAATACATTAATAATTAATTATTTTTATTTTAATATCATCAATTAATAAATAAAATAATCTACTTATAATATTTTAAATAAATTTATAATGATGTACTTACTGTATGTACTTTTATAAATAAGATTAAAGCTTCACTCTTCAATAAATCTATATTCTTCTCTGTTTTCTGGGCAAAATAAAGTGCATAAAATAAATTTAATTCATTTATTTTTCTCAACGAATTTAATTCTTATCCAAATATGGATATATTTCTTTACTAATTTACCATCAATTCCTGATAATTTTATAAATTGAAGGCTGAAGTGATGTATCCTGTCATTGTAAGTAATAAAATTACACAAACAGAAAGATTTAAAATTTAATCATTAATGGACAATGTTATTTTTTTATTCTATAATATCCTGTCTTTTCTTTCATTTAGTATATTAATTTCTCTTGTGAAACAATGATATAATCTGTCACAGGCTCTAAAACTGGGCCTACCTGATCTCTCTATATTTTTACTAGACTTTATAATTATTATTTTATTACATGAATTCAAATCCTAAATACTAGACTACAACTTTAACTTTACTTCTGTTTCTTTGGTTCTACTTATACTTCATATTATTATTTTTAAAAAAAAAAAAATATGCGAGACAGGCTATTATTAGGAAGTAGTTATAATTGATATTATAAATAATATTAATAAGGAGGTAGTTTATAAATAATTATTGTTATTAAAATAGACGTAACGAAGGAGAAGCTGAAAAAGACATATAATTTCAGATGCTAAATGAGAAAGTGTATTGTAGAAGTAAACATTTTTCTTTTTTTTTAAATGTCAATAATGCTAAAATTAATATTGATGCGGACTATAAAGAATCCCAATTGGTTTTCAAGAGAGCTCCTATCATTTATAGCCTTTTAAGGAATGATAAAGCTAAAAATGGAGGAGAGCAGGCTGGGGTATACAGAAATCTCGTATAAAAACGAACAATTATGTTTGGAGAAAAAATATATATGGTTTACAAATAGAAACCTTTAATAAACGTTTTAAAGAACACATGTTTAACATAGAAAAAGGGCAATATTGTACGGCTTTGTCTAGAATAGGTCCTACCAAATGATTCTGTAGATCTTTCTTTGATAGGATCTGAATGTTGTCATTGAAAATTCTCTACGATGTTATAATATAAACGATAAATAAATTATGATTTAATTATTTTTATTTTAATATCATCAATTAATAAATAAAATAATCTACTTATAATATTTTAAATAAATTTATAATGATGTACTTACTGTATGTACTTTTATAAATAAGATTAAAGCTTCACTCTTCAATAAATCTATATTCTTCTCTGTTTTCTGGGCAAAATAAAGTGCATAAAATAAATTTAATTCATTTATTTTTCTCAACGAATTTAATTCTTATCCAAATATGGATATATTTCTTTACTAATTTACCATCAATTCCTGATAATTTTATAAATTGAAGGCTGAAGTGATGTATCCTGTCATTGTAAGTAATAAAATTACACAAACAGAAAGATTTAAAATTTAATCATTAATGGACAATGTTATTTTTTTATTCTATAATATCCTGTCTTTTCTTTCATTTAGTATATTAATTTCTCTTGTGAAACAATGATATAATCTGTCACAGGCTCTAAAACTGGGCCTACCTGATCTCTCTATATTTTTACTAGACTTTATAATTATTATTTTATTACATGAATTCAAATCCTAAATACTAGACTACAACTTTAACTTTACTTCTGTTTCTTTGGTTCTACTTATACTTCATATTATTATTTTTAAAAAAAAAAAAATATGCGAGACAGGCTATTATTAGGAAGTAGTTATAATTGATATTATAAATAATATTAATAAGGAGGTAGTTTATAAATAATTATTGTTATTAAAATAGACGTAACGAAGGAGAAGCTGAAAAAGACATATAATTTCAGATGCTAAATGAGAAAGTGTATTGTAGAAGTAAACATTTTTCTTTTTTTTTAAATGTCAATAATGCTAAAATTAATATTGATGCGGACTATAAAGAATCCCAATTGGTTTTCAAGAGAGCTCCTATCATTTATAGCCTTTTAAGGAATGATAAAGCTAAAAATGGAGGAGAGCAGGCTGGGGTATACAGAAATCTCGTATAAAAACGAACAATTATGTTTGGAGAAAAAATATATATGGTTTACAAATAGAAACCTTTAATAAACGTTTTAAAGAACACATGTTTAACATAGAAAAAGGGCAATATTGTACGGCTTTGTCTAGAATAGGTCCTACCAAATGATTCTGTAGATCTTTCTTTGATAGGATCTGAATGTTGTCATTGAAAATTCTCTACGATGTTATAATATAAACGATAAATAAATTATGATTTAATTATTTTTATTATTTATTTATTTAAAANATATATAAAAAAAAAAAAAAAATTTGAATTCTTGGTCTTCTCAGTTTACTCTTTTAGTATTATAAATAGGGTCGATTTAGACTTGTTATCGTTGTTATAAGAGGTTCTTCTCCTTGAAATAGTAATAAATTTAAACTTAGAACGTCACATTACACGGCTTAAAGCCTCACCGTAGACATACACTTATGGTGAGGTTCTAAGCTGTAGACGTATAGCATGAGGTTCTTAATTGTAACTTGTTATATTATATGTCAATCTTTTAACACTATAAACAGCGGCTATTTAGAATTGTAATGGTTATTACAATACATAAGAGGTACTTCTTTCTCAAATAATAATCTATTTAAAAGCATGAGGTGTTAATTAAGCTGTACGTTGTCGCGTGAGGTTCTTAGATATAGCTTATCTTAAATGTAAATTTGGCTTTATTATACAGTTTTCAAGTTAAATTTTCGATTGTCTGGATTATTAAATTGATTATAAAATAGATTTTTAATTTATATCAAATAATTCTTAAGATAAGTTGTTGTTTCCATTTATATAATTTGTCAGAATAATATTATTTGTTTTATATTATTTATAATAATAATATTATATTCAACTTCAATCAACTAAGATAACTTTCAATTTTAATTATAATTTTACTTTCTCAAATGTTTAGACAATTTGTTATCAATTTTTAAAATAAATATTTAAAGAAATATATTATAAAAATATGTACATTGACGATTATATTATATACATAAGTAATATATTTATTATTATTGTCTTGATATAGACAAATCGACCCCTTACACCGACCCATAGTACTTCTACACGGCTCTGAACAACCTTCTACAAAACTTCCATTTTGATAGATTTCAGTCTTGTAGAAGGTTTTTTTTTAATAATAATTAACTCTGGTGGGGAGGGAGTCGAGGAGAAACAGCGTATTGTATTGTCCCAGCTATTTTTCCAGACAATGAAAATACGAGCTTACAAATGCTCGGTAGCAGAAGGGAAAGGAGTTTTTTTTATTAGATGACATGAGGCAGTTGTTGAATAAATTACATTATGTTTCAATTATAAAGTTGTGAATCTCAGAATCTCCTGGAATCTCTGAGAGGGCGATAGAATGTTTTGATATAATAGGATTTTAAAAAGATAAGTGTTCTGGGCTATTTACCTCTTTAAGCCCTTTTTCTTCTGTATATACTGTATATATTTATTGTTTTTTTTTTTTGGTCAAATTTTATTATTTAAGAAGAAGTTTAAAAAGTGCATTACATTCTTTAATAAAATTTGATGATAAATAAAGATTTTTGTTTTTACTTAATACAGTATATAATTGAGGTACTGTACAATTTCATACAATTTGCTGGTTCCTCCATGATAGGACCTGATTAAAACATAACTATAAAAAGTGTCGTTATCATTTGTTAAAATAAGAGTATAAATGAGAATTCTAAATGCGATAGATTACACAAATTGCTAGTGTTTAGCTATAAAAGTTACATTATTAATTTAATTATTGACTTGTTAATTTACGTTAGAAAGTCCCAGTTAATCCCACAGAATTTCCAAATTAATTACTGTAAGTAGTATTTAACAGATATTAGAACTACATTTAGATGATAATAAATGGCGTTAAATTCTATCAATAGAGCTTATTCAATGTATTCTTTATTTCTATTTAAAAGAAATTAAAATAACAAATTAAAAACATCTCAATTTCGGAGTGTTCTAGATACTTGATTAATTTGTTAGAGAATAAAATATTTTTTTATCAAATCAATATAAATACCTCAATTTTAATACAGACTAAGCTTATGCACAATTATTAGGCTAAAGATAAAAGAAAAATGCTTTATTTAAGTTATTGAAAATATATTACTGTTTCATAATAATTCTGTACAATTATTTACAGTCTTTTTTATTTCTTTAAAACTTACTGGAATGAAAATTATTTATAAAATAATGCATTTTATAGTATTAAGAATGGGAAAATACTTAAGAAACAGTCAAACTACTATTTGTTTACCATCGAAATTACAACGTTGTAGTACTAAATCGAGTGTTGTGCTAAACTGAAACACAAGTAATAAGAATTATATGTATAAGTATATTAAAAAGGTTATGTAAGTTTGATAATTTGATAAAGTGTAGAAAAGCAAAAACATATGAAATTATGCCGTTATGAATTTTCTTATAACCCATTCTTACGTCCCAAATTTAACTTTTTACACATAAAATATACAGTAATGCAAAGTTATTTATCTTTGTTATAATGTTGTGTTGTAATTTACATATTATTTGTTTAGTTAACACTTGAAAAACACCTAATTTGGCCATAATAGAAATTGTTTTCAAATGTGTAGTTTTTTTTTGAAATAATATTGCAGTTAATATAGTATTATAAGAAAATAATTAGTTTTATTTAAATGTTTTTATTAAAAATAAAATAAATGACGTGATAAGAGAAATTTATCTTTATCAAAGAATTACATTTGTTCAATTATATCAAAATGTTATCTCTTGCATATCAATCATTTTTCTCTTGTCATCATTATTAATTTATTAATAACGATAAGAAAGGAAGGAAAAATTATATTTCTCGTGCTTTTATTTTATTTTTTTTAATTGTTGATTACAATAAGATTACCACGTGTCCTCTTTTCCCCGGACACGTTTTCTTTTTGATAATATCATTCGATTTATACTTAAAAAATATGTNAACATTAAATCTAAATACCAAAATGATTAATTTACTGTGTTTTTGTTATTTCTTACTCCTGTTTTTAGGTATTCGGTATTCGGCCGAATAGCGAAAAATAGGCCGAATACCGAATAGTAACCGAATATTCGTTACATCACTAAAAAATCTGAAAACCTTTTAAAAAAGGTTTTCAGATTTTTCCGCAAGATGGCGGAACTAGTAACTACGGTACCGTCTGCATGATAGCATTAAATAAATATGATAACTTTCTTATTTTTCGTCTCCGGTTCAAAAGTAGGGTATCGTTGAACTCGTCTCGGTCCCCTCAGTTCAGATATATACTCAAAGTCCCGAAATTCCATAGGGTGCAATCTATAGTACACCCAAATTCAATAATACAGTAGAGCATCGTTTATCCGAAAGTCGGTTATTCGAAAGAATTCCAGTCGGCAAATTTAAATTTTCGCTAGTGCTGTGGCGCTGTAATCTTTGGCTATATCTTGGGCTACTCCAATATATTTTTTTGTGGATGTGTGTGTTTTAGCTGGTAGCACTGGCACTTTTGTGTGGTGTTTTTCTTTTATATTTTTCAATATATTTAATTTGTTTGTACAAAATAAAAAAATAATTTTTAACGATACAATAGCCACGATTATTATTTTAAAAAGTTTACGTTAGGCTTAACATCGACGAAAATTCAACGCGAAGCGACACACAATGGAGAAAAATTTCAACATGGGATAGGTATTATTTTTTCGTACGTAATCGGTTATCCGAAAATAAGTTATCCGAATAACCCAGTCCCCAATTGATTCGGATAAACGACGCTCTACTGTAATTACAAATAATGTATTTATTTTTAGAAAATATCAAGATAATTTTCATGATTTATACAACGTTTTGAAATAGAATTATAGCAGATATGAAAGAAGAAACCATTTATGAATCCGAATAAATCACTATCTCAATTTTGAAAAATTTGGACAAGAGACGTTTTTAAAATAAGTTCTTCCTTGAATTGAATTGAATTAAAATCGAAACTTTGATCGATACGATTGTGTATGATCGATTATATGATCGAACCATTTTAGTTTAAGTTGATTTACAAGGAACTTAATTGAGAATAAGCACGTACTAAATCGAACTTTGATATTTTTCTACATGAAATAAGGAATAAAGTTGTTTCAGCAATAAAATTTCTTGGAAATTTTATATATAAGTAATTACATCACTTTTATGTAATCCATGATTACACAATATGTAAGAAAAAAAAATGCTTAGAAATAAAGTAATATAATAAAATTTTTAATAAATAAATAATGTATATTAAAAAAAAAAAAAACTACAGCTTCAGAAAACTTGTTTATGTAATACATTAATAATTAATTATTTTTATTTTAATATCATCAATTAATAAATAAAATAATCTACTTATAATATTTTAAATAAATTTATAATGATGTACTTACTGTATGTACTTTTATAAATAAGATTAAAGCTTCACTCTTCAATAAATCTATATTCTTCTCTGTTTTCTGGGCAAAATAAAGTGCATAAAATAAATTTAATTCATTTATTTTTCTCAACGAATTTAATTCTTATCCAAATATGGATATATTTCTTTACTAATTTACCATCAATTCCTGATAATTTTATAAATTGAAGGCTGAAGTGATGTATCCTGTCATTGTAAGTAATAAAATTACACAAACAGAAAGATTTAAAATTTAATCATTAATGGACAATGTTATTTTTTTATTCTATAATATCCTGTCTTTTCTTTCATTTAGTATATTAATTTCTCTTGTGAAACAATGATATAATCTGTCACAGGCTCTAAAACTGGGCCTACCTGATCTCTCTATATTTTTACTAGACTTTATAATTATTATTTTATTACATGAATTCAAATCCTAAATACTAGACTACAACTTTAACTTTACTTCTGTTTCTTTGGTTCTACTTATACTTCATATTATTATTTTTAAAAAAAAAAAAATATGCGAGACAGGCTATTATTAGGAAGTAGTTATAATTGATATTATAAATAATATTAATAAGGAGGTAGTTTATAAATAATTATTGTTATTAAAATAGACGTAACGAAGGAGAAGCTGAAAAAGACATATAATTTCAGATGCTAAATGAGAAAGTGTATTGTAGAAGTAAACATTTTTCTTTTTTTTTAAATGTCAATAATGCTAAAATTAATATTGATGCGGACTATAAAGAATCCCAATTGGTTTTCAAGAGAGCTCCTATCATTTATAGCCTTTTAAGGAATGATAAAGCTAAAAATGGAGGAGAGCAGGCTGGGGTATACAGAAATCTCGTATAAAAACGAACAATTATGTTTGGAGAAAAAATATATATGGTTTACAAATAGAAACCTTTAATAAACGTTTTAAAGAACACATGTTTAACATAGAAAAAGGGCAATATTGTACGGCTTTGTCTAGAATAGGTCCTACCAAATGATTCTGTAGATCTTTCTTTGATAGGATCTGAATGTTGTCATTGAAAATTCTCTACGATGTTATAATATAAACGATAAATAAATTATGATTTAATTATTTTTATTATTTATTTATTTAAAATATTAAAAAAATAAATGTATAAATTAAATTCTATAAAGGACATTTTATAGTTGCTATAAATAAGAGGTATCATACAACACGCCTAGAGAGATAAATAGAAACGTGTTATCTTGTAGTTAAATATTTATAAATAGGTCTAACTAAATATTTTAAGTAATATAATATCTGATTAACTGTTTAAAAACATTAAATGAATTGTTTCTACATTGAAAACATTTATGTATGGGATGGCTCAAAAGTTAGTTTACCAAAATACATTTTTAACATCATTTAAAAACGATTAAAATGTTAACTAACTTTAGGACCATTACCACACACACACACACACACACACACACACACACACACACATACACATAGGCCTATATAAATATATATATAAAACATATATTTGCTATAAATGATAATTTGAGATAATCTGACTGTTACCATGATCTTATTTTTAATACGCATGGCACTAAAGTTTTACAATTAATTTTCTCATAGAAAAAATAAAAATATAAAGTCTTTAACACTAGAATTAATTAGCTAAATAATGTAATTAAACAAAGAAAATAACGGATTTCCTGGATATTACGATACATGCACTCAATAGAGGGATGAATGTTCTCTTATGTGGGACGATTACCCTAGCAACAGTTTAACCTTGCATCTGTTATTCACGCTCTTCTGCCTATATTTGTAATGGAATAAGTATATAGCAACAGAGATAATTTATTGATAGGGATAACCTATAACAAGTTAGAAATTAAGCATACTATTTGACAAAAACTAATATTTTGTAAACCAATTAATGAACATAAGCTTCTTGTAAGAGTCATTGAACATTTAAGCTAGGTCTATAAGGGTTGAAGGACTAATTTTATCTTAAAGACTTTATCTTATCTTGGTGGAAACGTGATTGATCAGACAATGAATAGCGTTTGACTGAATGACTACAGGATGTTCCTCCCTTCTGATGGTTAAACTTTGAACGGATTGCGACTTTCTAAATAACGAGGTGAGTTCATTGTAAAGGAAATAAATGTCTTTATTAAAAAAAAAAATTATAGAATTCGTTTATACGTTGTCGATTGTTTTTAATTAAATGTTAGACTCGTATAATTAAAAAAAAAAAAAAATTTGAATTCTTGGTCTTCTCAGTTTACTCTTTTAGTATTATAAATAGGGTCGATTTAGACTTGTTATCGTTGTTATAAGAGGTTCTTCTCCTTGAAATAGTAATAAATTTAAACTTAGAACGTCACATTACACGGCTTAAAGCCTCACCGTAGACATACACTTATGGTGAGGTTCTAAGCTGTAGACGTATAGCATGAGGTTCTTAATTGTAACTTGTTATATTATATGTCAATCTTTTAACACTATAAACAGCGGCTATTTAGAATTGTAATGGTTATTACAATACATAAGAGGTACTTCTTTCTCAAATAATAATCTATTTAAAAGCATGAGGTGTTAATTAAGCTGTACGTTGTCGCGTGAGGTTCTTAGATATAGCTTATCTTAAATGTAAATTTGGCTTTATTATACAGTTTTCAAGTTAAATTTTCGATTGTCTGGATTATTAAATTGATTATAAAATAGATTTTTAATTTATATCAAATAATTCTTAAGATAAGTTGTTGTTTCCATTTATATAATTTGTCAGAATAATATTATTTGTTTTATATTATTTATAATAATAATATTATATTCAACTTCAATCAACTAAGATAACTTTCAATTTTAATTATAATTTTACTTTCTCAAATGTTTAGACAATTTGTTATCAATTTTTAAAATAAATATTTAAAGAAATATATTATAAAAATATGTACATTGACGATTATATTATATACATAAGTAATATATTTATTATTATTGTCTTGATATAGACAAATCGACCCCTTACACCGACCCATAGTACTTCTACACGGCTCTGAACAACCTTCTACAAAACTTCCATTTTGATAGATTTCAGTCTTGTAGAAGGTTTTTTTTTAATAATAATTAACTCTGGTGGGGAGGGAGTCGAGGAGAAACAGCGTATTGTATTGTCCCAGCTATTTTTCCAGACAATGAAAATACAAGCTTACAAATGCTCGGTAGCAGAAGGGAAAGGAGTTTTTTTTATTAGATGACATGAGGCAGTTGTTGAATAAATTACATTATGTTTCAATTATAAAGTTGTGAATCTCAGAATCTCCTGGAATCTCTGAGAGGGCGATAGAATGTTTTGATATAATAGGATTTTAAAAAGATAAGTGTTCTGGGCTATTTACCTCTTTAAGCCCTTTTTCTTCTGTATATACTGTATATATTTATTGTTTTTTTTTTGGTCAAACTTTATTATTTAAGAAGAAGTTTAAAAAGTGCATTACATTCTTTAATAAAATTTGATGATAAATAAAGATTTTTGTTTTTACTTAATACAGCATATAATTGAGGTACTGTACAATTTCATACAATTTGCTGGTTCCTCCATGATAGGACCTGATTAAAACATAACTATAAAAAGTGTCGTTATCATTTGTTAAAATAAGAGTATAAATGAGAATTCTAAATGCGATAGATTACACAAATTGCTAGTGTTTAGCTATAAAAGTTACATTATTAATTTAATTATTGACTTGTTAATTTACGTTAGAAAGTCCCAGTTAATCCCACAGAATTTCCAAATTAATTACTGTAAGTAGTATTTAACAGATATTAGAACTACATTTAGATGATAATAAATGGCGTTAAATTCTATCAATAGAGCTTATTCAATGTATTCTTTATTTCTATTTAAAAGAAATTAAAATAACAAATTAAAAACATCTCAATTTCGGAGTGTTCTAGATACTTGATTAATTTGTTAGAGAATAAAATATTTTTTTATCAAATCAATATAAATACCTCAATTTTAATACAGACTAAGCTTATGCACAATTATTAGGCTAAAGATAAAAGAAAAATGCTTTATTTAAGTTATTGAAAATATATTACTGTTTCATAATAATTCTGTACAATTATTTACAGTCTTTTTTATTTCTTTAAAACTTACTGGAATGAAAATTATTTATAAAATAATGCATTTTATAGTATTAAGAATGGGAAAATACTTAAGAAACAGTCAAACTACTATTTGTTTACCATCGAAATTACAACGTTGTAGTACTAAATCGAGTGTTGTGCTAAACTGAAACACAAGTAATAAGAATTATATGTATAAGTATATTAAAAAGGTTATGTAAGTTTGATAATTTGATAAAGTGTAGAAAAGCAAAAACATATGAAATTATGCCGTTATGAATTTTCTTATAACCCATTCTTACGTCCCAAATTTAACTTTTTACACATAAAATATACAGTAATGCAAAGTTATTTATCTTTGTTATAATGTTGTGTTGTAATTTACATATTATTTGTTTAGTTAACACTTGAAAAACACCTAATTTGGCCATAATAGAAATTGTTTTCAAATGTGTAGTTTTTTTTGAAATAATATTGCAGTTAATATAGTATTATAAGAAAATAATTAGTTTTATTTAAATGTTTTTATTAAAAATAAAATAAATGACGTGATAAGAGAAATTTATCTTTATCAAAGAATTACATTTGTTCAATTATATCAAAATGTTATCTCTTGCATATCAATCATTTTTCTCTTGTCATCATTATTAATTTATTAATAACGATAAGAAAGGAAGGAAAAATTATATTTCTCGTGCTTTTATTTTATTTTTTTTAATTGTTGATTACAATAAGATTACCACGTGTCCTCTTTTCCCCGGACACGTTTTCTTTTTGATAATATCATTCGATTTATACTTAAAAAATATGTTTTAATATCAAAGCATGCAAAATATACTTAAAACAATACTTTATTATTTAATATACTGTTCAATACATAATATATAATTATTAAAATTAACAGAATATTCTTTATAACAGCGCTTTATAAAATAGTTAAGTAATTAATGTTTTAGACTTACGTTTTTTCAGGGAATTAATAGAATTTTTAAGTTATAAAACTTTAAATATTCAAGAATAATTTAGAATTTTATAATAAATATAATTAACTTCTGATATCTAATTATTATAAAAGAAATTTTGTTCATACTTCTTAGTATATAAGCAATTTTTTTTTTATTTTCAAATATGTAAATAAGTTATTTGATTATGTTTATAAAGAAATTCTAAAGTAATTCTTCTTGATTATTTTTATGAAATAAGAAAACAGTTCTGAAAATTTAGGGTAATGACCTTTACATAGGGATAGGTTAAGTATAAATACAGTCGACCCCCCTATAACTCTATTGATAATTCCGTTTTATATGAATTCCATGTTGTACGAGTCACTTAGATTTTACAAATATGTGAGCCGTTCACAGCCCGGCACACGTATTTGTAAAATCTAAGTGACTCGTACAACATGGAATTCATATAAAATGGAATAATCAACAGTGTTATAGAGGGAGGTCGACTGTACAAAACTCTGTTGGCTTCATTCTTGTCTTGATAAGTCCGGAATTAAACTTACTATCTGAAGATATTTAAGTTTGAAAGGATTTTAGCAGTAAAGATATGGAAGATATATCTACACTTTGAAACTACTGTATTTAAAAATTTTATCGAGTATTTTTTTCCTTTTAAAATATAGAATAAATTTTAATGATATGAATAATTTTTAATAAATGATTTCTGAATCCCATAAGTATGAAGCCCAAACTAAACCATTCTGTTGTCCTTTCCTCAGGACTTTTATATATTGTTTGTACTGTACTGTATTACACATAGTGGCGCTACAGTCATTTTGCTGCCACGTTTTACATCAGCTGGATAAGTATCACGTGGTTGGTTACTTTCCTTGAAAATTAAGGCATGATTTTAACTTTAAGAAATAAATTAGAAGCTTCCACTTTTAATATAGGTACATGTATGATGTTTTACATATTTTGATACATACTGTAGGGGTTATATAAAAATAAATCTCATTTATATTGGTATAAGGTTACCGTATGGTATGCAAAAGGATTATATGTTCTCCGCTTGATTACCAGATGTTCATTTGGTGCATTTGTTCTTCCTTTTGAATTTAAAAAAATATCTTCCTGTACCCAAATATAGCGTAATGTCCTACTTGCCAGAACAATTTGTCCTCCATTTGTAATTTTTTCATCTGGTAAGAATGTATTCGTAAGATGTTAAGATATTTAAGGCAATTTTCATAAAACATTGTAATAGCTTATATGCTACAGCTTATAGCTTTCCTTTAAGAATAAAAAAAAAGAGCTTAAAGGAAAGCTATAAGTTCAAGCATTATTTACTTTAATATACTTAAAATAATAAACATTATTTTTAAAAATTATAAATGTGATAAAATATACAATGAAAATTTTTACTAAAAGAAGGAAAATGCCAATATCTTATGTTACTCATATTGCAAAATCATCCAAAAATGAAATATTCTGAATAGATTTACTCTCTGTCTTCTATTATATATTAAACATGGAAAAAATATTCATAAAAGACAAGAAAGTGAATTAGAAACAAGTGTAAAATCAATGGAAAATATATACTTCGAAATGATTTTAAAGCATATAAAATGCTTTGATTGTAAATATTTAATGGAATTTAGAATTAAGATGCTTTCTTCTTGAATTAACAATGAAGTAGTTTCTAAAGATTGTGATTTTTCTATGCATTTTAAAATTCGAGTTCCAATACCAACGTTTTTAAATAAGTTAATGAATTTTAAATAAATTAGATTTTGTATTATTTGTATATGGATTTCGAACTAGGTTTATCAAAAGTACAGAAATCTTAAATATTTAGTTCTTTAATTTTATATTAATCATTATTATAAAAAAGACATAAAAAAAAAGGTTTAATTTTGAAGGTAGAGATGAATTTTTTTAAAATGTGGAGATTTGCAAAAATACCAGAGGGTCAAATCTGTACCCGGCTGTATGCATAACAGCTGGGAAAGTAACGTGGATTTATGAATTAAATGTTGTAATATTTTACAACATTTAATCCATAAATTGCCATAAATAATTTAACGAAAGAAAGAAATTGTTAACAGAAAATTAGAGACAAAAAATGTAATAATCGACGATAATGGAGTATATTTTATATTGGTTTATTTCAACCATTATCTTCAAGAATAGATAAGTAAAAACAGTCTTCTCGTACTAAAGCATTCAGATCAGAAAGACAACAGAAAGGATATTCCTAACATATTTTTTATTTTATTTTTTCAAAAAGTGATGAATAATTGTAAGACAACGGAAAAAAATGTGCCATTTTGATGAAATAGAGTTACAAAATTTTCATGAACGGCCATAGCAAAAGTGCAGAGAGGATAAGGATTAATTGAGAAAAATTATTATGAAAATTTTGGTGTTTTTGTAAACTACATTATAAATAATCTTAATAAAGTATGTATGAAACAAATTTATTTATTTTTCTTTATGTAAAGGATATTTCTATATATTTTGTGTATAAAGAAGAACAACATGAATTGAAATTACATTTAATAAATTTCATGTATAAATGATGTATAAATCAATAAACACAATATTTCTTTTAACTTGGTAATGATAAATTGATACAAAATTGCCAATTAGTTATTTATTGTTTTATGGCACACGAACCTATTAGGATAAATTGCAGCAAGAAATTTACACTTTAATGTTATCAAGCTTATGTATTGGCTTCTAATTGATGTCCTCAGATTGTAGAAGCTTGATAACAATAAATTTCAACAAGACAAGAAGCATATTTCTATCAAATTACACTTAATTGGATGCTTACATTTTTATCTTGATCATTTTAACTTTATATACCTTATGCGTGTTTAAATTTATATAAAAATATTTATTTTATTTATTTCTTATTTAAATATTATATGTACAATATATTTTGCATAAAAATTTTCTGTTTCATCTGACACAAGAAATTGGAAACAAAAATAGATTAGGCATTAATCGCCATCAATTTTTTGCAGATGGCTTCGACGAGGAATATTCCTTCTTACAATGTAGCAAATGATGGATATATCCTTCCAAGAAGTTTTTCTTTGGAGAGCTATTATTCAGGATTGAAATACCCGGCCGAAGATGGAGATATATTTATATCCACCTATCCTAAATGCGGTACCACTTGGTGCCAATATATTTTATTTCTATTGTGGAATGAAGGAAAGCCAATTGAGAAAGGGCAGAGCATTCATGATTTTGCCCCACACTTAGAAGAAAAAGGGGCTGAATTTGTAATGAAAATGGTAAAACCTAGAATAATCAAAATACATTTACCCTTTTACTTGACTCCATATAATAGTAAATCTAAGTATATTTACATTGCTCGAAATCCCAAAGATTGTTGTATATCTTTTTATCATCATACTAAAGGATTCCCTAAACATTATAATTTTGAGAATGGTACATTTGACGACTATTTCGAATTATTCATTACAGGCCAAGTTGATTCTAAAGATTATTTCGACAATCTATTATCTTGGTATTCGCATAAAGACGACGATAATGTATTATTCTTATTATACGAGGATATTAAAACTGATCCCGAATCCAATATTCGTAAAATTGGTTACTTTTTAGAAGGAAAATTTGCTAATTCCGTAGATAACAATGCTATTTTAGAAAAAGTAGTAAAAAATAGTCATTTTAATGCCATGAAAGCGACACATAAAACAGCTTGGAGTTCCGAAAGACCTGAAAATATGCCTGATTTCATAAGAAAAGGTGAAATAGGTGATTGGAAAAACTATATGAGTGAAGATCAGGCGAGAAGAATGGATGAAAGATTTAGAGAGAAATTAGGAAAATCGGAAGCTCGTTATTTATGGAAAGAATACGATGTATAATCGATTAATTCCATTTAAATTTTAAGTTTTCTTACTTGGGTATATGCATAATCGGGATGAAATATATATAAATAAAATGAAGATAGATCAATATTTTAATAAAGAATTATAATAAATGTTAAATGATTAATTAAAATTTATTAACAGAACATATGCGAATAATCTATTATCAAATTATTAACGAAAACTAGGCTATATATAAGCCTATATTCCACTCTGTGGGACTTTTCCATGCCTAATATGGGTTCGGTCTGAGCCCACAATGGGAGAGATCGAATGATGAGGAATCACACTTAGCATATTCAGATCAACTCATCCGGAAATTTTCTGAGCCATTTTGAAATCAAATAGAAATTTAGTAGAACGATAGACTGATATTTTTATTGCCTGGACAATCACGTGTCAAGTTGTATGAACTATTACAGTATAAATATTATCGAATTTAAAATAAATTACCTTTTGACAGATATTAAATATATTTTTAAAGATAATAAAAACGCATTTAATGAATAATATAATTTGAAATCTTTTATTAATGTTTTTAGGATAGGAAAAAATATTTTACAGGATATAAAATAAAATTTTTTTATATTAATAATATTATTTCAAAGAGCTTGTAGAAAATTTTAATACCTGTATTGTATTTCTGCTTATAATTGTCTTTAGTAAATTTTAATTGTCTAAAATTGTATATGAATATATCATTTAGTCAAGTTATAATCTATTACTGAAAAGTACTTACACTATATTAGTGTAGTGATTTTTGTTGTTTGTGAATGTGCCGAATCAGGATTGAAGAAATTATTATTACTTTTCTTTTTTTAAAAAATAGTATTTTCTGTACTCTTGATATGATACTTGTTTGTTTGTTAAGTTATGGCAACCCAACACTTAGGCGATCTTCCTAGGGGATGCCTTCCGGGAGGTTTTTTTTAAGAGTAACTGGCTCATATTTAGGAGTTACAGACGTGAAGAAAACCCGAAAAACTCCACTTGGCCAGCCCGTCCTGGCCCACTACCCGAACTACTAGTGTTCAGGGAACGAAACTGCTTGGCCACTGATGGGCTCCGTTATTATGAAGACAGTTTCTGAAAAGTTTCATGAACAGAATTTCATTTCATAACAAGTTTATTGTTATCACGGAGTTTTACATTTCGAGTTTACAATATTATTTTAAGCATACCTTATTCCATAACTTTAGATGTTGTTAAAATAAATTTTTTATGAGTGCTCTTAGAAATGTACTCAAACATAATTTTATCATTTTAGTGTCTAAAACCGCTATACAACACTTATCGAAACAGCTTCAAGATCTATCGAGTGATTGTAATTAAAGTGTTCCTATTCAACGCTGTCTGAAGATATATCTATCAATAGTAACGAAATTCAACTAAATTTAGTTTGGGGGACACTTTAAAAGGATATGTTACAAAGACAGTTTCAAACTAAATGTAAGAAGAATCACAGAGGATTAGTTACAGTTAACCATTGAACACGGTTCATCTCCTTCAGATTTTACACTTTAAGAATGGCAGTTAGTTGAACACTGCCCCTTGCATTACTAAGATCTCTGTATAGCATGAATCTGTTGTACAAGTAAAATGTTTGTTACTTGCATCACCGTAATGGTAAGTTCTGATACTATTTATATATATATAGTAATGTCTTTCGCGTGTCCTGAAATGTCACCATACCAAATTTGAGTTGAATTTGGACCATTAAATATCTCTAGACATCATTCAGTAGGAATACTTTAATTACGATCACCCAGTATTGTTTTTTAAACTAAAGAAAATAATCTCTTTAGTAAGGATTATAATTGGCATAAATTGTTATTATTCGTTTTGTAACATATAAAAAGAAGATANTATATAAAACATATATTTGCTATAAATGATAATTTGAGATAATCTGACTGTTACCATGATCTTATTTTTAATACGCATGGCACTAAAGTTTTACAATTAATTTTCTCATAGAAAAAATAAAAATATAAAGTCTTTAACACTAGAATTAATTAGCTAAATAATGTAATTAAACAAAGAAAATAACGGATTTCCTGGATATTACGATACATGCACTCAATAGAGGGATGAATGTTCTCTTATGTGGGACGATTACCCTAGCAACAGTTTAACCTTGCATCTGTTATTCACGCTCTTCTGCCTATATTTGTAATGGAATAAGTATATAGCAACAGAGATAATTTATTGATAGGGATAACCTATAACAAGTTAGAAATTAAGCATACTATTTGACAAAAACTAATATTTTGTAAACCAATTAATGAACATAAGCTTCTTGTAAGAGTCATTGAACATTTAAGCTAGGTCTATAAGGGTTGAAGGACTAATTTTATCTTAAAGACTTTATCTTATCTTGGTGGAAACGTGATTGATCAGACAATGAATAGCGTTTGACTGAATGACTACAGGATGTTCCTCCCTTCTGATGGTTAAACTTTGAACGGATTGCGACTTTCTAAATAACGAGGTGAGTTCATTGTAAAGGAAATAAATGTCTTTATTAAAAAAAAAAATTATAGAATTCGTTTATACGTTGTCGATTGTTTTTAATTAAATGTTAGACTCGTATAATTAAAAAAAAAAAAAAATTTGAATTCTTGGTCTTCTCAGTTTACTCTTTTAGTATTATAAATAGGGTCGATTTAGACTTGTTATCGTTGTTATAAGAGGTTCTTCTCCTTGAAATAGTAATAAATTTAAACTTAGAACGTCACATTACACGGCTTAAAGCCTCACCGTAGACATACACTTATGGTGAGGTTCTAAGCTGTAGACGTATAGCATGAGGTTCTTAATTGTAACTTGTTATATTATATGTCAATCTTTTAACACTATAAACAGCGGCTATTTAGAATTGTAATGGTTATTACAATACATAAGAGGTACTTCTTTCTCAAATAATAATCTATTTAAAAGCATGAGGTGTTAATTAAGCTGTACGTTGTCGCGTGAGGTTCTTAGATATAGCTTATCTTAAATGTAAATTTGGCTTTATTATACAGTTTTCAAGTTAAATTTTCGATTGTCTGGATTATTAAATTGATTATAAAATAGATTTTTAATTTATATCAAATAATTCTTAAGATAAGTTGTTGTTTCCATTTATATAATTTGTCAGAATAATATTATTTGTTTTATATTATTTATAATAATAATATTATATTCAACTTCAATCAACTAAGATAACTTTCAATTTTAATTATAATTTTACTTTCTCAAATGTTTAGACAATTTGTTATCAATTTTTAAAATAAATATTTAAAGAAATATATTATAAAAATATGTACATTGACGATTATATTATATACATAAGTAATATATTTATTATTATTGTCTTGATATAGACAAATCGACCCCTTACACCGACCCATAGTACTTCTACACGGCTCTGAACAACCTTCTACAAAACTTCCATTTTGATAGATTTCAGTCTTGTAGAAGGTTTTTTTTTAATAATAATTAACTCTGGTGGGGAGGGAGTCGAGGAGAAACAGCGTATTGTATTGTCCCAGCTATTTTTCCAGACAATGAAAATACAAGCTTACAAATGCTCGGTAGCAGAAGGGAAAGGAGTTTTTTTTATTAGATGACATGAGGCAGTTGTTGAATAAATTACATTATGTTTCAATTATAAAGTTGTGAATCTCAGAATCTCCTGGAATCTCTGAGAGGGCGATAGAATGTTTTGATATAATAGGATTTTAAAAAGATAAGTGTTCTGGGCTATTTACCTCTTTAAGCCCTTTTTCTTCTGTATATACTGTATATATTTATTGTTTTTTTTTTGGTCAAACTTTATTATTTAAGAAGAAGTTTAAAAAGTGCATTACATTCTTTAATAAAATTTGATGATAAATAAAGATTTTTGTTTTTACTTAATACAGCATATAATTGAGGTACTGTACAATTTCATACAATTTGCTGGTTCCTCCATGATAGGACCTGATTAAAACATAACTATAAAAAGTGTCGTTATCATTTGTTAAAATAAGAGTATAAATGAGAATTCTAAATGCGATAGATTACACAAATTGCTAGTGTTTAGCTATAAAAGTTACATTATTAATTTAATTATTGACTTGTTAATTTACGTTAGAAAGTCCCAGTTAATCCCACAGAATTTCCAAATTAATTACTGTAAGTNTGATATTTCCGTTTTATATGAATTCCATGTTGTACGAGTCACTTAGATTTTACAAATATGTGAGCCGTTCACAGCCCGGCACACGTATTTGTAAAATCTAAGTGACTCGTACAACATGGAATTCATATAAAATGGAATAATCAACAGTGTTATAGAGGGAGGTCGACTGTACAAAACTCTGTTGGCTTCATTCTTGTCTTGATAAGTCCGGAATTAAACTTACTATCTGAAGATATTTAAGTTTGAAAGGATTTTAGCAGTAAAGATATGGAAGATATATCTACACTTTGAAACTACTGTATTTAAAAATTTTATCGAGTATTTTTTTCCTTTTAAAATATAGAATAAATTTTAATGATATGAATAATTTTTAATAAATGATTTCTGAATCCCATAAGTATGAAGCCCAAACTAAACCATTCTGTTGTCCTTTCCTCAGGACTTTTATATATTGTTTGTACTGTACTGTATTACACATAGTGGCGCTACAGTCATTTTGCTGCCACGTTTTACATCAGCTGGATAAGTATCACGTGGTTGGTTACTTTCCTTGAAAATTAAGGCATGATTTTAACTTTAAGAAATAAATTAGAAGCTTCCACTTTTAATATAGGTACATGTATGATGTTTTACATATTTTGATACATACTGTAGGGGTTATATAAAAATAAATCTCATTTATATTGGTATAAGGTTACCGTATGGTATGCAAAAGGATTATATGTTCTCCGCTTGATTACCAGATGTTCATTTGGTGCATTTGTTCTTCCTTTTGAATTTAAAAAAATATCTTCCTGTACCCAAATATAGCGTAATGTCCTACTTGCCAGAACAATTTGTCCTCCATTTGTAATTTTTTCATCTGGTAAGAATGTATTCGTAAGATGTTAAGATATTTAAGGCAATTTTCATAAAACATTGTAATAGCTTATATGCTACAGCTTATAGCTTTCCTTTAAGAATAAAAAAAAAGAGCTTAAAGGAAAGCTATAAGTTCAAGCATTATTTACTTTAATATACTTAAAATAATAAACATTATTTTTAAAAATTATAAATGTGATAAAATATACAATGAAAATTTTTACTAAAAGAAGGAAAATGCCAATATCTTATGTTACTCATATTGCAAAATCATCCAAAAATGAAATATTCTGAATAGATTTACTCTCTGTCTTCTATTATATATTAAACATGGAAAAAATATTCATAAAAGACAAGAAAGTGAATTAGAAACAAGTGTAAAATCAATGGAAAATATATACTTCGAAATGATTTTAAAGCATATAAAATGCTTTGATTGTAAATATTTAATGGAATTTAGAATTAAGATGCTTTCTTCTTGAATTAACAATGAAGTAGTTTCTAAAGATTGTGATTTTTCTATGCATTTTAAAATTCGAGTTCCAATACCAACGTTTTTAAATAAGTTAATGAATTTTAAATAAATTAGATTTTGTATTATTTGTATATGGATTTCGAACTAGGTTTATCAAAAGTACAGAAATCTTAAATATTTAGTTCTTTAATTTTATATTAATCATTATTATAAAAAAGACATAAAAAAAAAGGTTTAATTTTGAAGGTAGAGATGAATTTTTTTAAAATGTGGAGATTTGCAAAAATACCAGAGGGTCAAATCTGTACCCGGCTGTATGCATAACAGCTGGGAAAGTAACGTGGATTTATGAATTAAATGTTGTAATATTTTACAACATTTAATCCATAAATTGCCATAAATAATTTAACGAAAGAAAGAAATTGTTAACAGAAAATTAGAGACAAAAAATGTAATAATCGACGATAATGGAGTATATTTTATATTGGTTTATTTCAACCATTATCTTCAAGAATAGATAAGTAAAAACAGTCTTCTCGTACTAAAGCATTCAGATCAGAAAGACAACAGAAAGGATATTCCTAACATATTTTTTATTTTATTTTTTCAAAAAGTGATGAATAATTGTAAGACAACGGAAAAAAATGTGCCATTTTGATGAAATAGAGTTACAAAATTTTCATGAACGGCCATAGCAAAAGTGCAGAGAGGATAAGGATTAATTGAGAAAAATTATTATGAAAATTTTGGTGTTTTTGTAAACTACATTATAAATAATCTTAATAAAGTATGTATGAAACAAATTTATTTATTTTTCTTTATGTAAAGGATATTTCTATATATTTTGTGTATAAAGAAGAACAACATGAATTGAAATTACATTTAATAAATTTCATGTATAAATGATGTATAAATCAATAAACACAATATTTCTTTTAACTTGGTAATGATAAATTGATACAAAATTGCCAATTAGTTATTTATTGTTTTATGGCACACGAACCTATTAGGATAAATTGCAGCAAGAAATTTACACTTTAATGTTATCAAGCTTATGTATTGGCTTCTAATTGATGTCCTCAGATTGTAGAAGCTTGATAACAATAAATTTCAACAAGACAAGAAGCATATTTCTATCAAATTACACTTAATTGGATGCTTACATTTTTATCTTGATCATTTTAACTTTATATACCTTATGCGTGTTTAAATTTATATAAAAATATTTATTTTATTTATTTCTTATTTAAATATTATATGTACAATATATTTTGCATAAAAATTTTCTGTTTCATCTGACACAAGAAATTGGAAACAAAAATAGATTAGGCATTAATCGCCATCAATTTTTTGCAGATGGCTTCGACGAGGAATATTCCTTCTTACAATGTAGCAAATGATGGATATATCCTTCCAAGAAGTTTTTCTTTGGAGAGCTATTATTCAGGATTGAAATACCCGGCCGAAGATGGAGATATATTTATATCCACCTATCCTAAATGCGGTACCACTTGGTGCCAATATATTTTATTTCTATTGTGGAATGAAGGAAAGCCAATTGAGAAAGGGCAGAGCATTCATGATTTTGCCCCACACTTAGAAGAAAAAGGGGCTGAATTTGTAATGAAAATGGTAAAACCTAGAATAATCAAAATACATTTACCCTTTTACTTGACTCCATATAATAGTAAATCTAAGTATATTTACATTGCTCGAAATCCCAAAGATTGTTGTATATCTTTTTATCATCATACTAAAGGATTCCCTAAACATTATAATTTTGAGAATGGTACATTTGACGACTATTTCGAATTATTCATTACAGGCCAAGTTGATTCTAAAGATTATTTCGACAATCTATTATCTTGGTATTCGCATAAAGACGACGATAATGTATTATTCTTATTATACGAGGATATTAAAACTGATCCCGAATCCAATATTCGTAAAATTGGTTACTTTTTAGAAGGAAAATTTGCTAATTCCGTAGATAACAATGCTATTTTAGAAAAAGTAGTAAAAAATAGTCATTTTAATGCCATGAAAGCGACACATAAAACAGCTTGGAGTTCCGAAAGACCTGAAAATATGCCTGATTTCATAAGAAAAGGTGAAATAGGTGATTGGAAAAACTATATGAGTGAAGATCAGGCGAGAAGAATGGATGAAAGATTTAGAGAGAAATTAGGAAAATCGGAAGCTCGTTATTTATGGAAAGAATACGATGTATAATCGATTAATTCCATTTAAATTTTAAGTTTTCTTACTTGGGTATATGCATAATCGGGATGAAATATATATAAATAAAATGAAGATAGATCAATATTTTAATAAAGAATTATAATAAATGTTAAATGATTAATTAAAATTTATTAACAGAACATATGCGAATAATCTATTATCAAATTATTAACGAAAACTAGGCTATATATAAGCCTATATTCCACTCTGTGGGACTTTTCCATGCCTAATATGGGTTCGGTCTGAGCCCACAATGGGAGAGATCGAATGATGAGGAATCACACTTAGCATATTCAGATCAACTCATCCGGAAATTTTCTGAGCCATTTTGAAATCAAATAGAAATTTAGTAGAACGATAGACTGATATTTTTATTGCCTGGACAATCACGTGTCAAGTTGTATGAACTATTACAGTATAAATATTATCGAATTTAAAATAAATTACCTTTTGACAGATATTAAATATATTTTTAAAGATAATAAAAACGCATTTAATGAATAATATAATTTGAAATCTTTTATTAATGTTTTTAGGATAGGAAAAAATATTTTACAGGATATAAAATAAAATTTTTTTATATTAATAATATTATTTCAAAGAGCTTGTAGAAAATTTTAATACCTGTATTGTA
This sequence comes from Centruroides sculpturatus, assembly GCF_000671375.1. Taxonomy (NCBI): domain Eukaryota; kingdom Metazoa; phylum Arthropoda; class Arachnida; order Scorpiones; family Buthidae; genus Centruroides; species Centruroides sculpturatus. The sequence continues at coordinate 812,337 of NW_019384501.1, read as the reverse complement.
TTTCTGCTTATAATTGTCTTTAGTAAATTTTAATTGTCTAAAATTGTATATGAATATATCATTTAGTCAAGTTATAATCTATTACTGAAAAGTACTTACACTATATTAGTGTAGTGATTTTTGTTGTTTGTGAATGTGCCGAATCAGGATTGAAGAAATTATTATTACTTTTCTTTTTTTAAAAAATAGTATTTTCTGTACTCTTGATATGATACTTGTTTGTTTGTTAAGTTATGGCAACCCAACACTTAGGCGATCTTCCTAGGGGATGCCTTCCGGGAGGTTTTTTTTAAGAGTAACTGGCTCATATTTAGGAGTTACAGACGTGAAGAAAACCCGAAAAACTCCACTTGGCCAGCCCGTCCTGGCCCACTACCCGAACTACTAGTGTTCAGGGAACGAAACTGCTTGGCCACTGATGGGCTCCGTTATTATGAAGACAGTTTCTGAAAAGTTTCATGAACAGAATTTCATTTCATAACAAGTTTATTGTTATCACGGAGTTTTACATTTCGAGTTTACAATATTATTTTAAGCATACCTTATTCCATAACTTTAGATGTTGTTAAAATAAATTTTTTATGAGTGCTCTTAGAAATGTACTCAAACATAATTTTATCATTTTAGTGTCTAAAACCGCTATACAACACTTATCGAAACAGCTTCAAGATCTATCGAGTGATCGTAATTAAAGTGTTCCTATTCAACGCTGTCTGAAGATATATCTATCAATAGTAACGAAATTCAACTAAATTTAGTTTGGGGGACACTTTAAAAGGATATGTTACAAAGACAGTTTCAAACTAAATGTAAGAAGAATCACAGAGGATTAGTTACAGTTAACCATTGAACACGGTTCATCTCCTTCAGATTTTACACTTTAAGAATGGCAGTTAGTTGAACACTGCCCCTTGCATTACTAAGATCTCTGTATAGCATGAATCTGTTGTACAAGTAAAATGTTTGTTACTTGCATCACCGTAATGGTAAGTTCTGATACTATTTATATATATATAGTAATGTCTTTCGCGTGTCCTGAAATGCCACCATACCAAATTTGAGTTGAATTTGGACCATTAAATATCTCTAGACATCATTCAGTAGGAATACTTTAATTACGATCACCCAGTATTGTTTTTTAAACTAAAGAAAATAATCTCTTTAGTAAGGATTATAATTGGCATAAATTGTTATTATTCGTTTTGTAACATATAAAAAGAAGATATAAATTTGAATTATGTTTTATATTAATAAATTAAAAACAAAGTAATAGTCTTTTATATCGTCTCAAATTCATTAAATTCACATTCTTATTTTTTTCAGCACATAATAATTTATAATTATCCAGCAAATGCTTGAAAGTCACGCAAATTTAATTGCGTATAAAATGCATTTTTATATGTGTAATTCAGTTGAATAAATTATAGCGAAAACAAAGTCTCGCTATTGTATTTCATATTTAGATTATGATTTTGGTTTTATGAAAATCACGGAAACGTGCAATTAAATGAGGTTTCAGTCAAGAATTCGGGACTTTTTTGAATAAGTTAATTATATAAAATAAAATTAATTAAAATCACTGGCCAACGGATTGGCTGCGAGTTTCTGCACGTGTTTAACACGAAATAAGGGTCATTTTCCTAAACATTAAAATAAATGGACGTTTATAAAAATATTCTGACTATAATACAATTCAAAATGTTCTTTTCTGGCTCTTTTATCCTCAAGTAATATTGTAATTTCGTTTATATAAGAATTTTTTAAACTCTTCCCCCCCGCAGTTGTTAACTCATGCCCATCATAAGTTCAGCCAAGTCCACAATGGTGAGGCATGGAATCTGGTATATCAAGATACCCTCGAAATTTTTTTAGATTTCTATTCGAATTCGAATCCTGGATTCTTAAAGTACCACCCTGACGTCTTTATCACTCACTCATCTGTTCGGCCATCAGAACTAGTTTGATAGTATTTAAAAGTATACTCAAATACAGGCATTGTTTTACCAATTTACTCGATGGTAGACCTATATACCGGTCATATTTAAATTAAATTATAAATTTGTTAAGCGGTGTTACCTGACTACGTGATCATTCTATATTCGTCCTTGTATGGTGTAGTTGTCAGAGTCAGATGATTAGATTAAACTGTTTATTTTTATTTCTGATATCATCTATAACAAATCGATTAAATTATTTCAGATATAGATCCGTGTCATGTTCATTTAGGAAATAAACTTTTATAAAATTTTAAAACTTAAAAAAAAAAAAAAACCTTACTGTAATAACAGACTTAATCACAAAGAAAGAAACTTTTTAAGTAGAAATTCCTCACTGCAAATAAAGGCTGTAATAATTTTGATCAGGTAGTACGGAAAGATGTTTTACTGTTCGCAGTTTACAGGTAACTATAATTTCTTTTTATTTGTTTTTTAACCTTATGAAAACTTTATACAGTACTTAAAGCAGTTTAGGTTATGAAAGATAGTCACGCGATAGTCTGTAGAACTACTACTTTAAAGGAAATGAATATATAATAATTTATATTAGTTAAATATACATATACATTTTTTATATTTAACTCTTTCCACTCTGTGGGCACTAAAAAAAAAAAAGCTTTTTTTTAAATTATGGGTTCAGTTAGACCCAAAATGGAGACAGCCGGATGGTGAAAGACGAACACAGACCGACTATGAATAATTTTCGAAGTATTGCTCGCCTGGATTTGGGCTCCAGAGCGATAAACTGATGCATTAACCACATTGGCCATCCGGCCACCCATTCTCAAATAAAGTCGACCCCCTATAACACTGTCGATTATTTCGTTTTATATGAATTCCATGTTGTACGAGTCACTTAGATTTTACAAATACGTGAGCCGTTCACAGCCCGGCACACGTATTTATAAAATCTAAGTGACTCGTACAACATGGAATTCATATAAAACGAAATAATCGACAGTGTTATAGGGGAGTCGACTGTATTAAATTACTCGAACTTATTATTTTTTTATTTTAAATATTAAAATAAAAAATATTAAAATAGTAGTCTAATATTAAAAAATAATGTACATAATTCATTTAATTTATATTTTTTGAATGTTATATATACAAGGAAATACTATAAAATATGTATTATGAAAACGTAAGTAAGGCACGGGACCCTATATCTCCGGAACAGACCGCTCATCAAAACTTCCGGAATTGCACGTATATTCAGGATCTTTCTGTAACTGTCCATAATTTTCAGCTTTTTTTTCAAGATGTGAAATAAAAATGAACAAAAGGATTGAATTGATGGGACAAGACAACGCAATATACGAGAGATTTGCCAAAGGGAAAATGCCTCTCAGGAGGACTAAATCAGATACTAAAAGTATATTCTGATGACATATAAATGGACTTCGGTGTAGCCGAATATAAGATTAAGTAAGAGCTTCAAAGAAGATAGACTTTACACTTGAAACGGAGATATCATTGAGATTATCGATGAGGACGAAGTACACGTTCGAGCAGCTCGAAGAACACATAGTACAAATGAAACAAAAGCTTACAAAATAGGTTTTAAATCTCTTTAACAATATATCTGAATGCAAAATACACACTTAAAGCAACAAATATCTATATATTATTTCAATATTCCTATATTAATTTAGATTTATACGCTGAACGTACAGAATAAAGTAATTTTTTTAATGGGAGGCATGACACAATATAGCTTTCGGCCGAACTCAACATTGCAGGCAGATATCCGTTATTCGAGAATAATTATGAAAATAATTTTTCTTGAAAATACACGATCACGATTCGAACTTGAATCTTTTATAACAATAAATCGATATTCTAAGAGAGGCAAAATCCATTCTTAACAGATTTCTCTCGAACTCAAGCAAATAGTTAATTAAAACAGTCGTGTTCATTTAGAGGTAAAGGGGCACATATATCCCATTAACCTCACAATTACAATCTTAGATCCTCCTCCTTTAGATCTATTTTAAAAAGAATTTTACTCATAAACAGGATCGTATTTACACATAAGCTAAACAAACTATAGTTTAGTACTTCACACTAAGAGAACTCTAACCTTAAACAGTAAGCACCTATTGTTCCTTATTATGTTGTGGAAGTGGAAGACTCTTTCATATATTATAACTTAAGCCCTAACAAATGTAGACCTAAATCTTCCCAACAATGTATTCAGATGCCCCTCTAACAATACTATCTTGTTACGTCCCTGCCCGATACATTTGAGTCAAAATACCCGTCACAATTTCTGAGCCAATTCGAACTCGAACCTGAATCCCTAGAGTAACACACTAGTAATACATTGCCTCGAATGGTTGAGACAGTGAAGTAATTATGTCTACTGTTATTCTGGGAATTATTATTCGGAACGTTAAATATTACAATAGAAAATGTTAATTATTCAACGTCTAGTCGCAGAAAAATATCAAGTTACCACATTTGGAATTAATGTTCTCGATTTTGATGCATTAAAAATAGCAAAAAAAAAACCCCCTTCAAAGAGCTGTAAGAATTTTTCTATCCGTGAACTTATTCATTTTTATTAACATTTTCTCTTATGAATTAACTTATTTTTCAAACACTGCGTGTAAGAAGAGAGGTCCAAGGTTAAACGCTGTTGTGATCATCTGTTGCTGACCTTATTTGGCACATTTTACTGGTGAAATTTTATATTTATGAATGCAAGAATGTTGTGCCAATGCAAGGACAAACGAGAATTTTCCTCCTCCAACTGTGTTTATTTTACGCTTATAGATCGACGTCCTTCAATAAAACATTGTTCGATTATTATTCGTTTGAACAGGTTTAAAAAATGTTCTTAACGTTTTCTCCAATCTGAACACCTCTCGATACACCGAAAAATCATTAGGTCTTCGACACTCCCGTTTTCCTCTAAGTTAACCAATGAAGAGTAGCATGTTAGGTGACGTCACGAATGCGAAAGTTTGACAGTTCGCGCGTTGCCAGGGTTACAAGGACTTGGAAGGAGACAACGCACCCGTTGCTATGACTACCGAACAGCCGTGTACGTCTCACTCCAGAGTTTGAGAGAAGAGGACCTTCTCAACTGTAAAGTATTTATGGCTTCTTTATTAGTCTAAGCTCTGTTTTCTGTTATTTTATATTAATTATTGTTCTGTCTTTGTTCTATTGTATAGTTTACATAGTGTAGACAGTGTATAATACGTAATACGAAATTTCTATGGATAAAATAAGTTTAATTAGCTGGTTTGAACAATTATCAGGTGTTTAAAACATAAGAAAGAATGTGTGTTTATTTATACACAAATACATACGAGGAGTCATGAATCACAGTAGTAGTGTTGAATTGAATTGTTTGTCTGTAAGTAGAAGCATTCTCAACTTAAAACTGAGTTCAAAGTGCTGACAAGTCACGTGTATTCCTTTCAAGTAGGCACAATCGATCGCTGGCCGTTGCCACGTTTATAGCGCAGCTGGCTTGCTTGTATGTGGAATGACTATCGTATGGGACACGACGGTGCATTCTGTCATTTGATTGCTGGTGAAATGGAAAATACATTTAAAATGACTCATGTCGAATGGGATGTTTTGTTTTTTTGACATTGTAATTAGAATTATTTATTAAATTAGAACAAAATGCGTTAATTTTTTTTGTGTGCGTGTGTTTGTTTATTAAGTTGGCAATGATTCATAAATCGAAGTTCACTGGCACTAGGTTATTTGCACACACAAGAGACATCGTCGTAAAGCTTAGGAGGTCGTTCTTATCTCATTCTGTTACGAAATCATTTTGTTTATTCCAATGACCGATGAAAAATTGAGAAATTAAATACTTGAGCGTAGTCACGGTGACTATTCGTATCGTTTTAACCGATGAATTTTCTTATACTAGCATTTTATATTTGTTAAAATTAACGAAGGAGTGATCTTAGAGAATAAACGATTATAGTAAGAAGTGAAAAATGTTGTATTTCAGACATTACACTTTTCCCTTGATAATTCATTCGAGTAGGATTATGTTGTAAGATAAAAAGGAATGTTTATTGCGTCGAAATCTGATTCTACGTTACTTTTTTAGATGCGTTGTTAGACAACGTATACAGCCGTTTATAGCCTAAAGTTTCTTAAAAACAATTAAAATTTCCTGTTAATTTTAACGTTTCGTACCTCGGAAAAAAAAGCCTGAAGCAGCCTTGATATCGTATGAAAATTCACGACTTTAAAGGTTAGTCATTTCTTCTACACCCGTTTCTTCTGTTACGATCGATTATCTTTTTTTTTTTTTTTTATATATGAATATTTCAAAATGTTTTTTCGTAAATTTTCTTTTTAATATCATCAATTGAGTTAAATAATGAGTAGCTTTTTTTACTTATTATTAGCTTCCTGTTGGGCAGTAAGAGAGCTTTTTATCATTTCTATTCTTGTTATCGTTCAAATGACACATACAAACACATGTTGGGGTTAGGTTCTCGGCATTAGAAACGGCTCCATTAAAGGCTAACAAGGGGGCCTTTTCACATGACCGTCAATGGAAGCAGCGGAACTGAACCCTATTCATCTACTCATGAAAATTTCTGAGCCTATTCAAACATTTCTGAATTGCTAATGATGCATCCCCCACTCCAAATATGTTTAGTTTTAATCTGTTATAAGTTAATAAATTATTATTATTTGCTGTAAGCGATACTTTTTATTATTAAATATACAGATTTTAATTTACTTTAAATATGTTTTTCAAAGTTAAAATTTAGAAAATAACGCTCGAATGAACTTGTTCTATATTTACCTTCTATTATAATAGACCTTCCATAGATCAAGTATAAAATCAATTTGCTAAAGTACATTTATTATCAAAGCGTTATCAATGTTATCTTAACAAACTTAGTTTTATATCATGAATTAAAATTAGAATTACGATTTTAATTTGAATATTTTTAATAATTTAGTTTATTTCATAAATATGAAATGATGCTAAGGTAATATATAAATTCCAGTTTATATTTGAATAGGCCTCACATTTATAGAGGCTTTTTCAGAAACATTTATTACAAAGTAATCATTCAATTGCATTTCTTGTGTATGAAGAAGATATTTTTAAATTTTATTATTTAAAAAAAAAAACACATTACAATTTTGACGCTTTTGTTTTTTAATACTGTATAATGAAGGCCCGAGGAAGACAAGAGAACCGGGCCTCAGTAGTTATCTGAAACGCCTTATCCTGTGTATTCTGATAAAGTCTGGTGATAAGGCCCTATTTTGATGGATTTCGCAAGGCAACACGACGTCGATTTTCTAAGGAGGTGCTTTCTGGGAGGATTTTCTACCCGTATTTAGGTAAAGAAAACCCGGAAAACTTCTCGCGAATACTTCAAAGTTCATTAGTTTTTATCCATACGGCCACTGGTAGAGTCTCTTTGTGATGTGAACAGAATGAGTTATGAAGACTCCAACATTTATATTTGTCTTCTAATTACAAATACGTTTTAGTAATTTTCGTTCTAGTGTTTAGGGGAGATCGGGGCAAGATCGGCATGTTAAGCTTTATTTAAATTTTGTGTAATAAATACTGCTGTAAACTGAAAAAAAAGCTTTGCATATTGTCTATTGGAATGTTACCTTACTATAGAACTGGTTAAAATCAGTTTGGAAATAAAAATAATTAAAATAATTACAACTTTACAAGAAGAGAGAAATTGAC
>NW_019384501.1:793478-804088 GCF_000671375.1 Centruroides sculpturatus | reverse complement strand
GTAGTGAAGATTATACTGATTGGTAATGTAACTAGTAAAGATATATGCTTAAATTTTTGACAGTTACAGTTTTTAATTAGTCCAGATGATGATAAAAAGTGAGATATAATCTTACAGGTTAGATAACATTATAGACAGTATTTTATAGATGCCTGATGATTAAAACTGGTAATTTTTATGTAACATTGATAAATGATCAGGATTTATAAATATATAGTTAATTAAAGTTCACAGAAACACTCCACAATAAAAAAAATGTTTCATAATTGTCCTTTTTTGGGCTGAATACGACGGCCGCAACCTCTCTAGTATATTACATTGTAGAATGGTTAATTTACCTTAAAGTAACAAAGTTAAGAAATTATAAATGGTTGAACATAGGTAACATGCCAATAATCGCGACTATGACTATTATTTACAACAGAAGTTATAAAGAATAACAATACTAGAATATACATAATACATTAAGTGCTATAATGCTGAATAGGAACATAAATATACAATTAGAAGCAATGTGTGTAGACATAATCCGCTACTGTGTCAAGAAATTTTTCATGCTCCTTAAGTACCGGATATGTGGGGCCCTGCCCCACGCCACTCGATCCTCTCCATTGTGGGCCTGGCCGAACCCACCACGTTGGGCACGTGTCCATATGACGGAAAGAGCCAAAAAAAGTATAGCTTTACTAAGAATATTTCTGAAATTTAATTTATAAGTTTGCTATACTTTAACATTGATCTGAATTGTGGATTTTGACACACACACACATATATATATATATATATATTTAATGAATTTAACTACTATTAATAATGAATATTATTAATAAATGAAGATTTTTATATTGATTTTTATTCTATTAATTAACCTACCTGAGAGTCTCTTTCCAAATATAGTTCAGATTACGTGTACTTTCCTATGATCTACTTCGTCACCGTTCCCGTTTAGGCTATATAATCGAGACTACGTGTTGCAGAGAAGACTACTGTCCAGTCTTCTCTACAATATGACTAGATAATACTTTAAAATACAGTATACTTAAACTTTTAAGTTAATAAATAGCTACTGTGTACTATTATAACTGTTATACTAAGGACAGCCTCGCTATTAGTTGTTCATAAATGTAATAAATCTTTATACATTGGTTTCTTTATCATTTTTAATATACACTTTCATATTTGTGACACATTTAGCCATCTCTTGCAGTGGGATTAACCGGTTAGATCAGAGGTAGGCAATCTTTTTTAAATGGCGGGGAAAATAAAATGTGAAAGTACATTTATGGTGGGCAAATTTTCTAGTTTTTACGATTTATGGCCGGTCTGATCAATAAGTCGACCACTCGATTGAAAAAGCAGAACGTGCACAGTATTTATACGAAATTTGGTTGAGATTTTTCCAATAGTTCTTTCAACAGAGAGCTCTGAATACCCTACTCTTTAATTGAAATACATAAAAGGATTAGTTTCATAATAAATATAAATAACATAAACATATTCTATTACTAACACAACTCTCACAAGTACAGAATCATCTTATGGATCTTTCTATGGTTCTAAGGCCTCCAAAGATCCATAACCACGCCATTACTTAAGTACTCATGATTAATAATGCAAATATTAAAAATTAATTAGCTACACACCTGTATGACATATCAGAAAAATATGAAGGTAAGTTTATAGCCTATTTTTAGAATGTAATGCTATAAATTTTTATTAATAAGTAAACTTTTATTCAATAAATATTGATAAAAACTTAGCTGTAACTGAAGTAAAACATTTATGGATTTAATATTTAATCAATCACTTAACGTTTCTAGATCGACTACTTTTATTAAAAATTAAATATTTGTAAGAATTTATGGTATATTTTTTAACTTAATTCTGATAAGATATTTGAAATTATGGAATAGTTTATCAATAAAATAATGAAATTTATGAAGTAAATAAGACGATAAGATTACTCGTAAGCTCACATTATTCCATTTTGTAACGGATGTCGTATGTGACAGCTGTTGTATGCTAGAGCTGTTACAAGCAATTTGTATAAAACAAAACAACTACTACTGTATTGTAACCAGTAATAATTTACAGTTAACTACTATAAATTTAAACAGATATATGTGATTTCTTCTATGTTAACTAATTATGAATATTTGTTTTCAGAATGATGAACATTTTTTATTGCCGAACATTGATTGGCATGGATCAGTATGGATAACGATCATCCAAACCAGGAACTGGTGAAATGTGTGGTGGTGGGAGATACGGCTGTAGGAAAAACGCGCCTTATAAGGTCAAGAGCTTGCGATGCACCTTTGACCTTAAGTCAATTATTGACTACTCACATCCCTACCGTATGGGCGGTCGACCAGTACCGGATACACAAAGAGGTAATAATATATAATGTAGTTTTTAAAGTAGAGTTTCTCACAGTTGTAATGAGTTGTTCGATCATTCTAAGAACTGTATTTTATCATCTTAGCGATAACAGAATATTAAGAGGATAAGAAGTTACTTTACGATGAAAATGTATAAGAAAAATGCATTGTTTAAGAAAGTTAATTAATAATAATATATTCCCATTCGTCAAAATAATTCAAATTTATAATTTATATAAAAAATTTAGTATTTATTGATTCATCAAACTTGAAAAGTCCACCAGTGGCCTAAAAGATAAAACCAGCAATTATGGCCTGGCTGCAATTTTTAATCATAATTTTAATATATTTAACTAAAATATATGCTCTCCACCTCAAATTAGTAGATGCTTGCCCCTGTACATCATACTTTTCCTTTAACAATAGAGTCGTGTTGGCCATTTATCTAACACCTTTCAGGGAAAAATTTTGAATTGAAATAACATAATTTTCGGTTTGTATCGGAAGTTCGTATAGGAAGCTCCTAAGATTCGTCTTTCTTCTATCTATCACAGTTCTCTAGATTAGAAAAGGACAGGCAGACAGACAAACGGACAATTTTTGTGGGAATCTTTTATTATTTTAATTATATTTAAGACAATGAAATTGTTTTAGCATACAATTACATATTATAATTGTATATCTACTATCTTGTATACTAACTAATTAGAGTTCCATTTAATCAACTATATTACTAATTAAATGGAATTCTAGTTAATTGAATCTATTGTATGACAATCAATAACAATTATTTATTATATGAATAATCATCTCATACTAATGAAAACAATTCTTTTATACAAACTTTATAAATAGTGAATATTCGAAATTTTCTACTCATTAATGTGATCAGTGAATAGAAAGTTTTGATTAATTAATACGAATGTAAAAATCATTTAATTAGTCTAATTATTTGTTCATATTTCATGTATAAATGTCTAGCCTTATATTCTTCTCACAAATCAATTTCCATATTGTTGAGGGTGTTCTCCTTTTATCCTCTCTTCAGTTCTGTAACTGACGAGTGAGATATGTTTTTACATTAGTCAAGAAGCTTGTGTGATGTAGTAACGCTTTGTCCAGTTTCCTTTGACCTATTCAAATTTAGTGAATCCTCGGAAGCTACTCCTCCGCGATAACTCTTTCGTAACTTCTCATTACTCTCAGCATACAAGCCTTGTCTTCATAAGAAAAGTATCAAGGAGAATAAGTTTATAACTTACATTCTTCTAAATCTCTTTCATGATTCTGTATATATTTATTATTATGGCAAACACCCTTATCAAAAATAAGTGTCATGTGCACATTAGTGTGTATATATTCAGTCAAAACTATTTACTCACGAAATCCTTATCACAGGAAGGGCAAACAGACCATTTCCTCTGGACTTCATATTTACAGGGCCTCAAAAAGTGGTTACAAGTTATTCATTTTATTATTTAAAACGTATAATACAATTTTTAAATGCTTTTCTTTTTAATGTATTGAAGTGTCTTAAAAAGATAAGCGGCTAAGACGATACTTATGAGTGAATAATTGAATACGTTATAAAAGCAGCAGCCTTGAATTATTTCCGTTTCTAATTTGTTTACATCATTTTTATTTAATAAATTTCTTATATAATAATTTTTAATTATATTTATTCTAGAGCTTCCTGAAGGCATTCTATTTTAAGGTTCTATAAATTAAAAACTAGGAGAAAAACATTTAAATCGTAAAATTGTATTGCTCCAATTTAAATTTATATAGCATTAATTTAATGACAATAATTAAAATTGTTAGAATAAATATTCTAATTAATTAGATATTAATAATATGCAAATAATTCTTAATTTTAATAAGAGAAAAAAATGAAATTATTGTAACCTAAATCAAAAATGTATTAGTAATCAAGAAAAGTATTTCTATCTTCATGTTATATTTTTATAGATCATAAATTGTTTGTCTTCTCAATCATTCACCACAGATTGGTCCTTTAATACAACTGATCAGTTTAGTTAAATTTTACTTCATACAGGCTTATTAGTGTTGCTAATTTTACCATTCTTCCGTTACATTAGCCCCAATACTTTAGCTGACAAAAGTGAGTGAATGACCTTCACGCCTTAGTTGACCCTTAACCTCATTAGGAGTTGATACTCCCAAAGTGCTTCATCCATCTCACCAGTGTCTCACCTTGTCCCTCTGAGGCAGCGTGCAGGGGTTTCAGGGAAACAAATATAGCAGTTGCCCTCGATTCCTATATTTTTTAATTGATAGACTCACAGGTAATTGAGCTCCTTACCCTATTAGATTGTTGATAATTATATTTTTCTTTTTTATCCTATCTCTTTGATAAACTGTACAGTACTGTACACATATAAATATATTGATATTGGTGCAACTGGCATGCATAATACTTTTATTTTTCTTATTTTTAAATCAATAAACTATTGATTTCAATTAAATTTTATCTAATTCCTGTCAGTCCATTGTCTAGAAATGTCTAGCTATAAAACATCCGCTTAACACAGCAAACTTCAAAGGGATGTATGAAGATAGATGGTTAGTTTCACGCATAAATACAAACTCACGAAGTTCTGTAACATGTCAAGGTAAACAACTCTATGTTATTCTTCAATAAAAAATAACACACAAAAACACTATAATCAACAAAAGATGATAGCCACTCATAATGGATATAGTTGTTTTAATAATAATTTTTAAATTTATTTACAAAATAAATATTTATAAAGCAATTTAAAAGTAATCTTATATTTATTTTGTTTTGCCGAAACGAGAGACAATACTACGGATTAATATAAATACGTTTGTTTTGTCTACAATAATTATAATATTTATTTATTTTATAGTTATTTTAAACAAATTTCTGAGTCACAGATCTTCGTAATTGTAGATAGAATAGAACTAGTTTGATCTTCCACCCCTCTATTCGGATTTAGATTACGAAGTGTAGTTTCTATTTAGATTAAATTTTGGGAGGGAAATACAGAGTAATCCCCAAAATTTAATTAACTTAATTGTTACTTCTTAAATAAGTAAATAAAAAAAAAACATTATTAATATGGTATGTAGTAGGGAAAATGAATTAGGGAATAATGAACAGGGGACTGGTCAGTCTATATTGCGAGTTAATTATGTATGATAATCATAATAGTAACTATGTATTTGTAAGTTTATATAACATTATTTTTCTAAATAGATTTTCAAATATTACTTCTGTGGGCCTCGTACGAATTTGTAGTGTTGGGGTTGCAGCAATAAAGATACGGAAAATTCAATATGGATTGAAAAAATTATATCAATGGACACCTTAAGATGGATTCTCCTTCCTTATAATATATTTCTCTAAATAATTTCAACGAATATTTTTATATTTATAGTTATAAATTTTAAATGAGGCAATTATTTTGATTGAATATCTTTATGTTTATTTTCAATGATGATTAAAATATAAAATACAGTCTATAATTTATACGATTTATATTTGTATGCCACACAACTATTTATAAATTGCAGTTCTACCGAAAATTTCCTGTTATTTTATCTTTTGTGAGAGATTATTGAGCAATTTAAAAGAGAAAGTAATGGAAGGCATTACTTTTATGAGATATGAAAATGGTATCTTTTGTATTTTTTGAAGAACTTGTACAAATTTACTGGAAAAATACCCCTTTNTGTTAGACAACGTATACAGCCGTTTATAGTCTAAAGTTTCTTAAAAACAATTAAAATTTCCTGTTAATTTTAACGTTTCGTACCTCGGAAAAAAAAGCCTGAAGCAGCCTTGATATCGTATGAAAATTCACGACTTTAAAGGTTAGTCATTTCTTCTACACCCGTTTCTTCTGTTACGATCGATTATCTTTTTTTTTTTTTTTTATATATGAATATTTCAAAATGTTTTTTCGTAAATTTTCTTTTTAATATCATCAATTGAGTTAAATAATGAGTAGCTTTTTTTACTTATTATTAGCTTCCTGTTGGGCAGTAAGAGAGCTTTTTATCATTTCTATTCTTGTTATCGTTCAAATGACACATACAAACACATGTTGGGGTTAGGTTCTCGGCATTAGAAACGGCTCCATTAAAGGCTAACAAGGGGGCCTTTTCACATGACCGTCAATGGAAGCAGCGGAACTGAACCCTATTCATCTACTCATGAAAATTTCTGAGCCTATTCAAACATTTCTGAATTGCTAATGATGCATCCCCCACTCCAAATATGTTTAGTTTTAATCTGTTATAAGTTAATAAATTATTATTATTTGCTGTAAGCGATACTTTTTATTATTAAATATACAGATTTTAATTTACTTTAAATATGTTTTTCAAAGTTAAAATTTAGAAAATAACGCTCGAATGAACTTGTTCTATATTTACCTTCTATTATAATAGACCTTCCATAGATCAAGTATAAAATCAATTTGCTAAAGTACATTTATTATCAAAGCGTTATCAATGTTATCTTAACAAACTTAGTTTTATATCATGAATTAAAATTAGAATTACGATTTTAATTTGAATATTTTTAATAATTTAGTTTATTTCATAAATATGAAATGATGCTAAGGTAATATATAAATTCCAGTTTATATTTGAATAGGCCTCACATTTATAGAGGCTTTTTCAGAAACATTTATTACAAAGTAATCATTCAATTGCATTTCTTGTGTATGAAGAAGATATTTTTAAATTTTATTATTTAAAAAAAAAAACACATTACAATTTTGACGCTTTTGTTTTTTAATACTGTATAATGAAGGCCCGAGGAAGACAAGAGAACCGGGCCTCAGTAGTTATCTGAAACGCCTTATCCTGTGTATTCTGATAAAGTCTGGTGATAAGGCCCTATTTTGATGGATTTCGCAAGGCAACACGACGTCGATTTTCTAAGGAGGTGCTTTCTGGGAGGATTTTCTACCCGTATTTAGGTAAAGAAAACCCGGAAAACTTCTCGCGAATACTTCAAAGTTCATTAGTTTTTATCCATACGGCCACTGGTAGAGTCTCTTTGTGATGTGAACAGAATGAGTTATGAAGACTCCAACATTTATATTTGTCTTCTAATTACAAATACGTTTTAGTAATTTTCGTTCTAGTGTTTAGGGGAGATCGGGGCAAGATCGGCATGTTAAGCTTTATTTAAATTTTGTGTAATAAATACTGCTGTAAACTGAAAAAAAAGCTTTGCATATTGTCTATTGGAATGTTACCTTACTATAGAACTGGTTAAAATCAGTTTGGAAATAAAAATAATTAAAATAATTACAACTTTACAAGAAGAGAGAAATTGACGAAGTTGCCCCGGGTATAGGGGCAAGATCGGCAACTTCTCTCTTTTTGTAAAGTTGTAATTATTTTAATTATTTTTATTAAAGTTGCCCCTGGTATAGGGGCAACAGTAATGGGGCAAGATAGGCACGTATATAAAATTATGTTATTAACAATGTATAAGTTGGAATTCACTATTAAAACAAAGAAATACAAATCCAACACCCATTTAATATTATTACAACGAAATGCAAGTTCAAAGACATATATACATGAATAACAAATGCAAACATGTTTTCATTTATCATCTGTTTGATTTTTATCCTTTGCTTCTAATGTGGCTTTATGTTGCCGATCTTACCCCGCTAGTCATGATTTCGAAACATTAAGTACAACCCTGAGAACAGAATGCCAAGCCACGATCTGGCCACGTGAATAAGTTGAAGTTACATCCTTCTAACAGGAAAAGTAACTTTCGTTATCATGGAATTATAACAAAACCTGCCAATTCAATATAAATGGAAAAAAAATATTATATGGAATTGAACGAAAATGAAAATTTGCTTGATAATTCAACTACGCTTGTTGGAGAACAATAAAAACACTACACTCAACAAGCCACCAATAAAACTCAACTGCCTAACCTATAACCAAAGTCTCCTTTTAATTTGTTTTTTAAAAAAAGCGCTTGACAAACGTGCCCCGCATGCCGAAGTTGCCCCGATCTCCCCTATTATATGTTATATGTCTATAGGATCTATTTTACAGATGTTTTTATACGTATGCACATTCGTACGTACTCTACTGTACATACGTAAGGCAGGAAAAGCCTAAAACAGACTGTCGACTCTGCACTTATGAGGTTTAAAAAGAACAAATTGTGAAGATCCAAGATTTGTATTTGTCTTCTATGAATAGTTTAAGACAATTTTTTGAATATATCAAAATATAAATATGATTCTTTTATAGTTTTATTAATAATTTTGATTAAAAATATTAATAGTTCAGTCACGTTATCATATATTTAGGAAATTTTTAATGATTTTTTTTTTTTTTTTAAAAACGAAGTAAAAAATTGATCTATCTTATCTCATTACTCTTTATCTATAGCCAACTTGAATCTTATTAATTTATTTTTCTGAAAAATAAATTTCCATGATTTATTTCAGTAATTTATAGGAATCAAGTTAGAAAAGTGCAATTATTTTCTTTTAGGTCGTCGCCGGATATCGATTCATATAAGTTCTGAATTTATTTTTAGTGTTGCATGGTCTTCTGAAAGTAAAAAGGAATAGAAAATGATTTATTTTTCTATTTTATCTTATGGAAAAATTTTAAATTAATTTTACTATATATATATAAATTTTAACGTTTCGTACCTCGGAAAAAAAAGCCTGAAGCAGCCTTGATATCGTATGAAAATTCACGACTTTAAAGGTTAGTCATTTCTTCTACACCCGTTTCTTCTGTTACGATCGATTATCTTTTTTTTTTTTTTTTATATATGAATATTTCAAAATGTTTTTTCGTAAATTTTCTTTTTAATATCATCAATTGAGTTAAATAATGAGTAGCTTTTTTTACTTATTATTAGCTTCCTGTTGGGCAGTAAGAGAGCTTTTTATCATTTCTATTCTTGTTATCGTTCAAATGACACATACAAACACATGTTGGGGTTAGGTTCTCGGCATTAGAAACGGCTCCATTAAAGGCTAACAAGGGGGCCTTTTCACATGACCGTCAATGGAAGCAGCGGAACTGAACCCTATTCATCTACTCATGAAAATTTCTGAGCCTATTCAAACATTTCTGAATTGCTAATGATGCATCCCCCACTCCAAATATGTTTAGTTTTAATCTGTTATAAGTTAATAAATTATTATTATTTGCTGTAAGCGATACTTTTTATTATTAAATATACAGATTTTAATTTACTTTAAATATGTTTTTCAAAGTTAAAATTTAGAAAATAACGCTCGAATGAACTTGTTCTATATTTACCTTCTATTATAATAGACCTTCCATAGATCAAGTATAAAATCAATTTGCTAAAGTACATTTATTATCAAAGCGTTATCAATGTTATCTTAACAAACTTAGTTTTATATCATGAATTAAAATTAGAATTACGATTTTAATTTGAATATTTTTAATAATTTAGTTTATTTCATAAATATGAAATGATGCTAAGGTAATATATAAATTCCAGTTTATATTTGAATAGGCCTCACATTTATAGAGGCTTTTTCAGAAACATTTATTACAAAGTAATCATTCAATTGCATTTCTTGTGTATGAAGAAGATATTTTTAAATTTTATTATTTAAAAAAAAAAACACATTACAATTTTGACGCTTTTGTTTTTTAATACTGTATAATGAAGGCCCGAGGAAGACAAGAGAACCGGGCCTCAGTAGTTATCTGAAACGCCTTATCCTGTGTATTCTGATAAAGTCTGGTGATAAGGCCCTATTTTGATGGATTTCGCAAGGCAACACGACGTCGATTTTCTAAGGAGGTGCTTTCTGGGAGGATTTTCTACCCGTATTTAGGTAAAGAAAACCCGGAAAACTTCTCGCGAATACTTCAAAGTTCATTAGTTTTTATCCATACGGCCACTGGTAGAGTCTCTTTGTGATGTGAACAGAATGAGTTATGAAGACTCCAACATTTATATTTGTCTTCTAATTACAAATACGTTTTAGTAATTTTCGTTCTAGTGTTTAGGGGAGATCGGGGCAAGATCGGCATGTTAAGCTTTATTTAAATTTTGTGTAATAAATACTGCTGTAAACTGAAAAAAAAGCTTTGCATATTGTCTATTGGAATGTTACCTTACTATAGAACTGGTTAAAATCAGTTTGGAAATAAAAATAATTAAAATAATTACAACTTTACAAGAAGAGAGAAATTGAC
>NW_019384501.1:687009-793243 GCF_000671375.1 Centruroides sculpturatus | reverse complement strand
ATTCTATTTTAAGGTTCTATAAATTAAAAACTAGGAGAAAAACATTTAAATCGTAAAATTGTATTGCTCCAATTTAAATTTATATAGCATTAATTTAATGACAATAATTAAAATTGTTAGAATAAATATTCTAATTAATTAGATATTAATAATATGCAAATAATTCTTAATTTTAATAAGAGAAAAAAATGAAATTATTGTAACCTAAATCAAAAATGTATTAGTAATCAAGAAAAGTATTTCTATCTTCATGTTACATTTTTATAGATCATAAATTGTTTGTCTTCTCAATCATTCACCACAGATTGGTCCTTTAATACAACTGATCAGTTTAGTTAAATTTTACTTCATACAGGCTTATTAGTGTTGCTAATTTTACCATTCTTCCGTTACATTAGCCCCAATACTTTAGCTGACAAAAGTGAGTGAATGACCTTCACGCCTTAGTTGACCCTTAACCTCATTAGGAGTTGATACTCCCAAAGTGCTTCATCCATCTCACCAGTGTCTCACCTTGTCCCTCTGAGGCAGCGTGCAGGGGTTTCAGGGAAACAAATATAGCAGTTGCCCTCGATTCCTATATTTTTTAATTGATAGACTCACAGGTAATTGAGCTCCTTACCCTATTAGATTGTTGATAATTATATTTTTCTTTTTTATCCTATCTCTTTGATAAACTGTACAGTACTGTACACATATAAATATATTGATATTGGTGCAACTGGCATGCATAATACTTTTATTTTTCTTATTTTTAAATCAATAAACTATTGATTTCAATTAAATTTTATCTAATTCCTGTCAGTCCATTGTCTAGAAATGTCTAGCTATAAAACATCCGCTTAACACAGCAAACTTCAAAGGGATGTATGAAGATAGATGGTTAGTTTCACGCATAAATACAAACTCACGAAGTTCTGTAACATGTCAAGGTAAACAACTCTATGTTATTCTTCAATAAAAAATAACACACAAAAACACTATAATCAACAAAAGATGATAGCCACTCATAATGGATATAGTTGTTTTAATAATAATTTTTAAATTTATTTACAAAATAAATAATTATAAAGCAATTTAAAAGTAACCTTATATTTATTTTGTTTTGCCGAAACGAGAGACAATACTACGGATTAATATAAATACGTTTGTTTTGTCTACAATAATTATAATATTTATTTATTTTATAGTTATTTTAAACAAATTTCTGAGTCACAGATCTTCGTAATTGTAGATAGAATAGAACTAGTTTGATCTTCCACCCCTCTATTCGGATTTAGATTACGAAGTGTAGTTTCTATTTAGATTAAATTTTGGGAGGGAAATACAGAGTAATCCCCAAAATTTAATAAACTTAATTGTTACTTCTTAAATAAGTAAATAAAAAAAAACATTATTAATATGGTATGTAGTAGGGAAAATGAATTAGGGAATAATGAACAGGGGACTGGTCAGTCTATATTGCGAGTTAATTATGTATGATAATCATAATAGTAACTATGTATTTGTAAGTTTATATAACATTATTTTTCTAAATAGATTTTCAAATATTACTTCTGTGGGCCTCGTACGAATTTGTAGTGTTGGGGTTGCAGCAATAAAGATACGGAAAATTCAATATGGATTGAAAAAATTATATCAATGGACACCTTAAGATGGATTCTCCTTCCTTATAATATATTTCTCTAAATAATTTCAACGAATATTTTTATATTTATAGTTATAAATTTTAAATGAGGCAATTATTTTGATTGAATATCTTTATGTTTATTTTCAATGATGATTAAAATATAAAATACAGTCTATAATTTATACGATTTATATTTGTATGCCACACAACTATTTATAAATTGCAGTTCTACCGAAAATTTCCTGTTATTTTATCTTTTGTGAGAGATTATTGAGCAATTTAAAAGAGAAAGTAATGGAAGGCATTACTTTTATGAGATATGAAAATGGTATCTTTTGTATTTTTTGAAGAACTTGTACAAATTTACTGGAAAAATACCCCTTTTTTTAAACCAATTTTTTTTTGGAAAGGATACTTAAATATATTATTATTTTTTTAATTTTATAAAAATTTAATTTAATTTATCTACACATATAAATTCGAATGATTCTCCTTATGTAGACCCTTTTGTGTCTAATTTTAAACACTAAAAAAATTTATTTTTAAAATAAAATTTAAAATGATTTCTTCATTTTCAAAAAAATCCAATAAAGAAATTAAAATTAATTATTCTTTAGTCTATTTTTGTGTATTTCTGGATGAATGTACAGAGTAAATACTGTATGCTCACACATGAGTAAGAGTCATTGAGTGGTATGAAATTCTGTTTATAAATATATACATGTAAACAGAATTTATGTATGCTTTAAGTGAGTGTGTATTATAGGCTATATTCACCAACATACATTAATTTATAAGTCCACAATAACTTTAGAGGTACCATCTGAAGCGATACATTTGAGCATAATTCGTATGTTATAAGAAATATCTAAATACTTTTTATGACAATGTAAACACAAGCCCACACCTACTAAAATTAGAAAAACATGAATTATTGCTATTATGCTGGTATGGATCATGACCAAAATTTATTTTTAAAATCTATTTTTAGAGTTTAAAGGCCTTTTCTCGTTTGATTTTAGATGTTTTTTAATAAATAATTTTAAAAATTCACATAACACGAGACTAAACACCTTGATCACTAGGAAAATCAAGGGGGTCGTTGAAAAAAGTTTATTTTATTATAGTATATTAATTCTTAATATGATATTATTTATCTTTATTTTTATTTCGTATCAATATAGTAAGGTTTGGCGAATTAGTTTCTCAAAGGAATTGACAATTAGAAAAACATTGGGAATATTGTAAAACAATAAAGACTGGGATACTAAACTTAATGTATTTCTCCTACACGTAGTAAATGCATACAATTCAATGCATCACATTCAATGTTGTACGTATATCACGCAGTAGTGTAATCGAGGAAGCCCAGGGCCCTCGTTACATCAACGTATTATTCATCATACAGGCCTACATAGCTTATGTAAGCCTGTATGTTGCATATATATATGTATATATCATATCATTATTCTTTTATATAAAAATTAATTACACTATTTTTAC
The DNA here is from genome assembly GCF_000671375.1 of Centruroides sculpturatus. Taxonomy (NCBI): domain Eukaryota; kingdom Metazoa; phylum Arthropoda; class Arachnida; order Scorpiones; family Buthidae; genus Centruroides; species Centruroides sculpturatus. The sequence continues at coordinate 790,110 of NW_019384501.1, read as the reverse complement.
TTAATTATATCATAATTTCTATGTCTCTATCAATTAATTTTAATTATTTTCTAGATATACAAATTATATTATCAATTTTATAAGCTCTATTAATAGCTTCCACCATCGATTTAATCTTGATATAATTACGAACTTAATTAAAGTAATTTCTCTATGTTACTTCTGGTATCAAACCAGAAAATTTGTTCCTATCACAAGATTACAGGATGGTCCAAAAGTCAGTTAACAGAATTTGTTTTTGTGTTTCGGATAAACTAGCAAATATAAAACATATCTTTGAGTTTTTCCTTTACAATTGATTACAAAATAAGACAGAAATTTACTTCTTATTTACTCTTTACTAATGGTTAATCGATTTTTGGAGCGACCTATATTATTTTTGTATTTTGAATTCCAAATAAATAGCCTCAGTAATGATAATTACCCGTAATTTACTAGATGAATATTCATAAATATATATTTTAAATTATGTAGAAATGTATATTTGTATATTCTATACAAATAAAAATAATTGTATAGAAGAGACACATTCGAGAACCCCGGAATTAATTGATATTTTGGGCCTTCATATTTATTAATCCGTCATTGAATTTATATGTAAATGATCTATATAACTTCATTATAAAAACACACTACTCAATATAGTTGATGCGGGTAATTTGGATATGGTTTGACCATGTTAAAAGGAGAATGAGGGAAAGAAGTGCGCGAATGATCATGGAGAGAGTGATGCGTAGAAGAAAACCAAGAACAAAGTCAAGAGAAAACAGTGGTTAGAAAGTGAAAGAAGGAGGAGGAAACTGGGAGGAGATAGAGGATGAATAGCGGAAGGATCAAATAAGAAGTTCATCAATTTGATCCGGTAGTAGAAGTTAGAAGCTAAGAAGAATATGATAAAGTTTGGACAGAGCTATTAAGAGACATGCCCTTAATGAATTACACTAATAAGGATATAATATCACCGATAAAAAGTCTTAATAAAAAGTGATTCCGATCAAATGATAAATTTTCTATTAACCTAAAAGTATTCGATTGCAAATTATTCATCACGAGAAACGTTATTAACGTGGATTCTATGACAAGATTATTATGTATGATTATCGGTAACGATCACCATCTAATTCAATTGATATTATAATTTAAATCTTAAAAAAATTTATCATTAGTAATGATAAATTATGACTTCATTTAATTGGATTTTTTAATACTCGTATGTTCATATACAGTCGACACCCTATAACACTGTTGATAATTCCGTTTTATATGAATTCCATGTTGTACGAGTCANGTAATGCTATAAATTTTTATTAATAAGTAAACTTTTATTCAATAAATATTGATAAAAACTTAGCTGTAACTGAAGTAAAACATTTATGGATTTAATATTTAATCAATCACTTAACGTTTCTAGATCGACTACTTTTATTAAAAATTAAATATTTGTAAGAATTTATGGTATATTTTTTAACTTAATTCTGATAAGATATTTGAAATTATGGAATAGTTTATCAATAAAATAATGAAATTTATGAAGTAAATAAGACGATAAGATTACTCGTAAGCTCACATTATTCCATTTTGTAACGGATGTCGTATGTGACAGCTGTTGTATGCTAGAGCTGTTACAAGCAATTTGTATAAAACAAAACAACTACTACTGTATTGTAACCAGTAATAATTTACAGTTAACTACTATAAATTTAAACAGATATATGTGATTTCTTCTATGTTAACTAATTATGAATATTTGTTTTCAGAATGATGAACATTTTTTATTGCCGAACATTGATTGGCATGGATCAGTATGGATAACGATCATCCAAACCAGGAACTGGTGAAATGTGTGGTGGTGGGAGATACGGCTGTAGGAAAAACGCGCCTTATAAGGTCAAGAGCTTGCGATGCACCTTTGACCTTAAGTCAATTATTGACTACTCACATCCCTACCGTATGGGCGGTCGACCAGTACCGGATACACAAAGAGGTAATAATATATAATGTAGTTTTTAAAGTAGAGTTTCTCACAGTTGTAATGAGTTGTTCGATCATTCTAAGAACTGTATTTTATCATCTTAGCGATAACAGAATATTAAGAGGATAAGAAGTTACTTTACGATGAAAATGTATAAGAAAAATGCAGTTCCAATCACTATGAATCATTGTTTCGAGTGAGTCACCGAACAAAAGACAGCGTAAAAAAACAAGTCGATGACATCATTTGATCTTTCTTAGGACAGATCGAAAGATTAGATTCAGTCTTTGGATCGAATTCTTTCACGTTGACTACCTTCTATAAACGAGTATATTATTGTTGTATATAAAAAGTCAAGTCTGTTGCGAAAATACCTGAAGATTTAACCTTCAATTTTGAAAAGAACCTTCAACTTTTAGTGTAAAATAATATAAAATACTGTATTTCAGGTTTTTACTTTCAATATTTCAAGTTTTGCATATTTAGATATAGAAAACCACAACACTACAATAAAGAAAAATTATTTTAATAATGCTTGTAAATTAAATTTCGGTCTTTGATTATTCCGCCTTATTATATTATATTTCTATTAAAAAAACCGCACAACGGCGGTTTTTTTTTTATAGAAAAATTGCCCATATTTAGGTGTTAGGCACGTGAAGATTATGATAAAATGATCCATATTTAGGAATTAGACACGTGACTAACCTGAATACTGATTCAGTCTTATTGATTAAGCATTGATTTAAGCTTAACCTAAATTAGTATGGTGTTTAATATAAAAAAATTTAAATGTAAAATAACGACAAATAATTATTAAAAATATCAATGAAATGAAAGATCCTATAAATGTATTATTGCTAGTATAAGATGGCATCAAAAATCCGACTTTTTTGGACCCTACCCGTATATAATAAATGTATATTTAGGAGTAATGAAATTGTAAATTTATATTTTTTCGAAACGTTTTTCTAGGTATTAAAGCGTTCTGTTGAAGTTGTGGATGGTGTGAATGTGTCGCTTCGTCTCTGGGATACTTTCGGAGATCACGACAAAGATCGAAGATTTGCTTACGGCAGGTGAGAAATTTACATAAAATAAAAGGTTTATTAAGCATTTTACTATACACGAAACAGTATAAAATACTACAATTCTAAAAGATCAATGAACATATTAATAAAAATCATAATAAATTACTGCTTTATTTTTTAAGGCGTGGAGATTAGAAAGGAGTCGACTGGTCTAAGCAGCAAAGGATGCAGTCTGGTATGCTGGGGATCTGGTTGTTTTCGATTATAAGTCGACTTAGAATTATACATTATTCTGGCAATCCGAATATATTGGGTTTCGTATCTGTTCAACCATATTGTAGGATCTAGTGGAGGTGATACAGTATGGCTACGGAAATTTAGTGTTTGCAAGTGTTTGTTTAAATTTAAAACAAAAATGGGTAAATAAATGAAGAATTTTGAAAAATAAAATTTAAGTTTTGTATACTTTATACATCGAAAAATCAATTGAAGACAAATTCCTTATGACGTAAACACTGACCACAAAAAGAATCCTTGTAGTTAAACCTAGAAGCATTTGTCCCTCCTCCTGGTTTGTTTTATTATTTATTTTTTCTTCTTGCTTTTTCTAATAAGAATTTTATAAAGCAAAGAATAAGTTTATATTCTACTCGTTGCACTAAAGTAACTGCAAGCTCGCGTGCAATGTAGTCCCGTTTAATTCTTAAAATCCTATGCAATAACTATATTATTCGGAAGATTCCATTTTTTTTCTACGGTAGTTAAAATTTTCATTTGTTTTTAATACGTATTAGTAGGAACAAAACTATTTAAAGAACACGATTTTACTAATTCACTCGGTTTATTAGTTTATGTAAATTGTATATGCTTTGCACACTAAGACAAAGGTGAAAAGCGTGTCCCGTGATTGCTCTTGGTTTATTTATATTTATTAATGTAGTCTAGTTTTTTAGTTTTTTTCCACCCCGAACGCACTATAAGATCTTGTTAATCATACCCATCATGGGAGTGGTCGGTTGATGAGGGACGAACCTGACATATCTGAGACAGAGCACTCCTACAAAATTTCTTGGTTTTTCGATCTCCTGGTTCGATCCCGGGTTCTCCAAAGGTGTATGCTGACATCTTAACTGTCTAGGTCGTCCGTCAGTCTAATTATTATAATATTAATCAGACAAATTTTGATTTCAGATCTGATGTGGTGCTGCTGTGTTTTTCTGTTGCCAATCCGTTGTCTTTACGTAATTGCAAAGTGATATGGTACCCAGAAATTCGCCAGTTTTGTCCAAATACGCCCATTGTATTGGTTGGATGTAAAAATGATCTTCGATTTATGTATCGAGAAGAAGAATTTCTTCGTTTATGTCGAGAAAGAAGTCCGTTTTTTAGGTATGTTCATACAGGAAATTATTAATGTTTGGTGAATTTTTATTTTTCCTATTTTTTCGAAATTTAATTTTATACAAAAAAAATATATAAATATAATAATTATGTATAGCCATAAATAATTAAAATGTATATGACCGGTATATAAATTACATGTGAAATTTGCTATATGAATTACATTTATATGAGTTATATGCATGTGAAATTTGGTTTATGAATTATATTTATTAATGAACATGAATCTCAATGCAGATAAATAAATATCTGTAGTAATTAAGAGCAATTTTGAACAAACTCTACGGCCTATCAGTGCCGATAAAACCGCTGAACATTGTTAGTTGGTTGCAGGTTTTCGCATCACCAATGATGGAGTTTTCCAGGTTTTCTTCAGTGTCTAACATCTAAATTGAAGTCAATTTCCCGTAGAAAGTCCTATAGGGAGGTACATCCTTAGTAGATCGCCCAAGAGTTGTGTTGTCTTGTTCTAACAACTGTATATGAAGTGATATATAGACGTACAGTACAGTACATGTAGATGAAGACCGTATAAGAGCATGAATTATATCGAACGTGTGATTTATGCTCGTAAAATTTTCTTGTTTCTCAATAAAAGCTTTAAATGAATAGAAATTTAATTTTAAAATTTATAATTTTATCATTAGTATTTATAAGAATTTTCTCTCATAACTTTTCAGACCTCTTAAAGAATCGGACATAGTTCCTTCAGTGCAAGGAAGAGAAATTGCTAAAGAGATAGGCGCTCCTTATTACGAAGCCAGTGTACTGACTAAATATGGAGTTAGTGAAGTGTTTGAAAATGTTATTCGTGCTGCATTGTTATCTCGAAGACAACAGCGATTTTGGATGACCAACTTAAAACATGTCCGTTATCCATTACTTCAGGTAAGCCATACACAAAATTTTTATATCAGTTTAATAAACTTTATCACTAAATTAAGTAAGATAAACGATGAAATTTGGGAATGAATCATTTATAACAACTATTTATCAGGTCTCATAACTGTGAGATCTGACCAAATGTCTCTGATGTCCATCATGATAGGGACCAATAAGAGGAAATTTAGCAATTTTCAGTAGAGAAATATATCCACAATTCAGTTACAAAAATAATAAAATAAACAGTTTTAAAAGGTTTTAACACTCATGTATAACACAAAATACAGTCTAGACATTAATCGATAAAGAATAAAAATAACTTACATTCTTGTTGATGTTCTGGATTCAAATAAATTTTAAACTTCAAAGCCACTACTAGATTATACAGATTTTTGACTTGAAAATCAATCTTGGTTGGATGCTATTTGTACCAAATATCGATTGTATTTTCACGGAACTCACTATCACGATATACTAAATATATACAAATTATGTAGGTTTATATTTAGTTATAAAGTGAAGCAATGTTAAGCATTTGCACAATTTACTAAGAAATTTTTTTTACTTGAATCATTATATAAATACTGTTATCTCTATAAAAACTAATAATTAATTTCTAGGAGAAACCATTATATTGAAGTTCTTAGAAGAGAAATATATCTTTCATTTTGGGTATTTCCCCCCTATTAACTCTTTCTCCTGTGGACACTAAGAGGGCTTCTATCGATATCCATCATAGATTTGTCCATGCTCTCAATGAAAGCAACCGGATAGTGAGGGATGGTGTTTAATATATTCGAGACAGATCAACCATGAAAACTTCCTGGTGTTCTTCGACTACCAGATTCGATTCCGTGTTCCCAGAACGGTAGGCTGATGCTTTAAAATCGTCGTAGAGGAACTGCTGTATTGCTTTTATATGTGAAACTATATTGTAAACTTCGTGCATTCTATAATCAATATAATTCTACATATTCATAATTGTCATTATATTCTAAAAAATTGAAGTTTTATTATTAGAAATAAAAATTCATTGTGAATAAAATGAATCTGATAGCCAATGATTTCGGTTGCAATTCAATGATAAGTTTTATCTCGTCTAATCCTTAGTATGGTGACAGATAAAGGAAAAACGTAGAAATAAATTGATATACATTATAACCTTTGAAATTATTAAAAATTTTCTTTTACTTTCGTATTTTTATCGTTATAAGATAGGGTAGAAAATATTTATTAGCAGTTAAATTTNAGGAATTTTCTTAAACATGTTCATATTGATTAGTAAACAATAATGAAACTAAGCTCTACTTTTATCAGTAGATCTGCCAGTACATCTGAATTATATAATGTTTTAATGTATGCAGTTTTATATATTTACAACAGAAATAAAATTTCATTGTAAATGAATAAAACCATATTTACATTTTAAACGTATAAAATCAGTTATGTTCCATATGATTAATTTTTTACATTGTTAATAGTGGTCAATCAAAAATTTTTAGAACATAATTCAATTCTATTTTTTTTTAAAAAAACATTAAATTTTTTTGAACACAGAACTTTATGTATTTGAAAAATAATGTAAATAATAATCTGCTAAAGCTATTTTCTTGTTTCTCTTTTTATCTAAGTTTAATTAAACTGAATTTATTGACAATGTTCTAAAATAAATATTTGAGTATTACTGATTTATTTCTAGAAATAACTTAGTAGTGTTTTCAAGTAATACTCAGAATTTTTTATTTGTGAAAATAATATAATGATGCATACTTGATATGATGTTTTTCTTGAATTACAGGCGATGTTCTACATTACATTTAAAAACATTTTAAAATTCATTTTTTAAACAAACAGTAATTTTACAATTTGATTTCATGTACTGTACATACTCAAACTAAGTAGCAATTTAAATCTGTATATTCAAACAAATTATAATAAAATTTTAAATTACAAAAAAAACTGTTATTATAAAATTTTAAAGAACTAAATTTTAATTGTAAAATACTTAATAAAACATATTAGTTTTATCTCTTTCTCTCTAAATTTAGCCACATTTATATTTCAGATATATTCATCTTTAATAAAACTAAAAACTAATATTTATACATTGTTATAAATATATAATTTTATTATTTTTTATTTGTCCAATTTTCATATCTGAAATAAATTTGTAATTAATAAATCAAATAAAAATAAAATTCAATTAATAACAATAAAAATCCAGAAATTTATTTAAGGAAAACATTTTCAAAGTTAACTTTCTTATCTTCAATTCTTTGAAAATCAAATGAAAAACTCAAACTAATTGAAAATTGAAGGTTCAACTTTGTTAATTTACAGAAAATATCCTTAAAAATTTTAAATAAAATTAGAAAATGCTCCTCTATAATAAATTTATGACTGTTTTGTACTATAAACTAAGTTTGTTTAATATAATTTTAAAATATAATCTACTTTTATATTGTCATTAAAATAGAATTAATTTATTTTGCAAATATAGGAGGTGGAATTAGTTGTGGAAAAGTATTACAACGTTTTCCTGAGAAAGATTGGCCAGACACTCCTTTTATAGATGGTATTGAATTGGTAAGTTTATTACATAAAAATATTAAAATTACCTTTGAAAGTTTCGCAAATATTCATTATAAACTGCTTTATAGAAAATGGAAAAAATTTATTATATTGAGTAAACAACATATAATTCATAATTTTTTAATATTATATTATTTAGTTGAATAATATATATTAAATTCATAATGAGGAAGAAAATAATAATAAAATATTAATTTAAAAATAAATCAAATTAAATAGCAATATCAGAAAGTCAGAAAATTATAAATGATGCATACATGTAATCAAGTGAATTTATGTATTTGCTTTAAAATTTAAATAAATTAAAAAAATTTTTCTATATATAATTTTATTTGTTTCAGAAAAAAACAAGAATTAAAATTATTAATCAGTTGATTATTATAAGGTTGACTTTATGCAGGAAATAAAAGTTGCGCCACATTAGATTAGTTAGTGGTAATAATCTAAAACGCCTAACTTATTTGTATCAAAGAAAAAGGAAATGAAAAATATTTTGTTTAAAAAAAATTTTTACAGTTGTCATATTTAAAAGTTGTAAATGTCAATGACATGAAAGTCAAGGAATGAAAATCAAGCATGTTTCCTATTTCACTAATTATTTTCTTTACATAATTTAATGATTTTGTATTTTTAACTGTCTAATCTTTAGTAATAACTGAACAATGATTTAAAATAAAAATTCTAAGCTCCTACTCTGTTTATATTAGTTTATACATGAATGCTGTTGTTTTAATATATTTTTTAATTAATTTATTTTGAAAATTTAATAAAATTTACAGTATATGTAGTAATGCTAGAAATTTTTTAAATGACTTTAAATATTTGTTTTTTTATTAAATTTTATTATCAAATAATATATATATTAATTATATTTAAAGTTTTATCTGTTTTAATGTTAATAACATCAAATTACCAGCTATATATTTGCTCAAAAATGTTAAGAGAAAAAATTAAATACAACTTTTTAGGGTGCAAAATATTTTTTATTAAATACTGTTGCTGTTGATTCCAATAATTTGATACCATTATTTTATTTATTTTTACTTACAGAAAAGTATCTAAACTTTTTATTTTAAAGAATTTAAATTAAGCAAAATTTTAATAAAATTAACAGAAAACAGAACATTATTTAAGTACAAAAAAATGTGGCAAAGTGCACAAAACTTTAGAATTGAAAATTGAAATTTTTACTACTGTGTTTTGGTGTTAAAATACTTGAATTAGTTTAAAACATGTAAAAGAATAAAATTATATTACAAAAGTACTTGTTATTAAAAATACAAATTCATCTTTCTTCAGGCAAAGAATAAATGGAAAAATAATTTCTTTCTATCTGTTCTTTGATGACTAAAAAGTTTTTAAGATTACCCTCAAAGACAATTATTCAAGTAATAGGACTCAAGATTGAAAGAATTATAAAACCACATCACAAAGACAAAGATGTGTGAATTATCACAGTTAGACTCTAATAGTATATGATCTTGTTAAAAATGAAAAATATCTGATGGATGATAATCATATTTCAATTCCAAAGGGAAATCAGGTTGATGTCAAATGGTAGATTGGGAGTACTTATTAGACAATTTAGTGAAATGAAGACTGAACACTGAGCACAATCTCAATTGAAACTCTTATGATGAATAAAACAGCAGTGGTACAAAATGGAAATCGTTCTACAAAGATAAAAAATTAGTTTTATCAGAGTGGCAGAAGCGTTAATAATATCCTCATACTTTGATCCATTCATTATAAACAAGAGGAGAGGGAAGGAAGCAACATAAAACCATGGGTGTGGCATTAAAATTTTTTCAACACCTTGCTATATAGTCTTAGCATGATGTCAATTGTATTTTTATTTTTATTTTACATGCATATACCAAACATTATTTAGACAGTTTAGGAAAAACATTGGCAAACTATATATATAACTATATATATATATATAACTATATATAAAAAACTATATTACATACAAATAAAAACCCAGCGAAGCGGGCCCTTGCAGCAGCTAGTTTTCATATAAAAATTGAATCTACTCATCTCAATCGCATTATTAAAATTCTTATATAAAATTTAAACGGCAAAATTTTATAAATAAATACCTATAGATTATTATTAATGGAATAAATTTTATAAACTTATTTAATTAAATATTCCATTTTACAGGAAATTTTATCGGTGTCAGGAGACGATAATTACGATCTTGACGAAGAATCATGCCAAAAATATGTTGAAAAAATGCAAGAAAGAATGCATACTCTATGTTTGAATACGGGTTTATTTTCTGGTAAGTCTATCTTAAATATAATTGATTATTTTTAAAAGATTTAGGATTAATTTAAATCTTAATTTTCCATTTAATCGAATGTATTTCAAGCATGTGCAAAGTTCACATATAACACGAACATTCAATAAATTCTTATCCTAAAAATTAATAAGATAATCTGCAATTATTTATTAATATTAAATTAATACACTTTATATATATTTATTTTTAGATGTATTATTTCAACTTGAAGACGGAATAGTTCCAGCACACAAACCAATTTTAATTGCACGTTGTGATGTCATGGCTGCAATGTTCAGTGGAGATTTCTGCGAAAGCTCTGCAAAAATTGTAGGCATTTCCAATTTTGCTATTATATAAATTTAATTCTTCTCTGAAAAAAACTCATATTTCTTTAATAGCTCGTCTATTAAATTAAATATTTATAATGTACTATTTAATTTTAAACAGGTACCATTCCCAGGAGTCAGCAAAGAGTGTTTTAAACAGCTCTTGGTTTATTTGTATACCGATAATGTCGATACATCAGTATCTGCCACTAATTGTCTTCCTTTGTTAGAATTAGCTAATCGTCTTTGTCTCCCTCATTTGGTAGCGGCTGTAGAAGAAAGAGTTGTTTCCGAATTGATTGAAATGTGCCAAAAAGGAATAAATACTACAGAACTCACCCTAAAATTGTTAGAACAGTGCCAAGTATGTAACATGATTTTAATTATTCATAATTCAAAATTTTCATACAAAACTCTTGCTTTATTGACATTTTCTTTTGTTATTATGGGATTCATTTATTTGGATGGCCAGGTAACCCGCATTAGAGTTCTGGTTCCAAGTCTTCAGTTATGTGAGTAGCAACATAGTCTTCAGTTAGACCTATGTGTCTGTCAAAACACCCATATAATTCGGTTATATGTCTCTCAGTTGTGAGTTAACAGAAAAACATTCAATTGTGTTTTTATCACTTGTCATTCTCAATACAAATGTATTGAGAATGAGTGGTAAAAACTGATTCAGTGATGCTATTTGATGAACAGATTGAAAGGACATAATTAAAAAGGTCTTTATAAGTCCAGGATAGAAAAATAAAAAAAAGTGAAAAAAAGGATGAATTTATATAAAATTTATTAATAAATATATACCTATGTCTACATTTTATTTCGAATTTTAATATTAATATTTCTGAATTGCAGATTCATAATGCTGACCAGCTTGCAGAATGGTGTTTGCATGATATCGCTATTAACTACAACTCTGTTTGCTTGAACAACATGAAACTTTTACGTAATTTACATCCGGAAAATCAAGCATACCTAAACAAAAATCGTTGGCCTCCTATATGGTAATTAAATGTAGCATTGAACAATATTTTATTAAATTGATGGTGATTTTGTGATGGAAATGATAAAAACGCGTATCATCATAATCAGTTTAAGATTATGGTGAAAACCTTCCCCTAGTTCTTCACTATAAATCTCAAAATAATCACAGTGATCTCAGGAAACCTATGGTAAAGATCCATAGGGGAGATTTCATAACGACCTTCATTATGAATCTCTGATATACCTCTCTCTTATGATGACCATTATTGTAAGTTATGCAAATTATATATATATTACAATACATATATATATATACATATACATATACATATACATATACATANAAAAAAATAAAAATACAGTTTTATAAATAATAATTATTTAAATTATGTAAATACCTATTTTAGAAATAGTCGAGTGGAATTTTTCGGGTTTTCTTCACATGTCTAACACCTAAACAGGTGTCAGTTTCCCATAGAAGATTCTCTCGGAAAATACCTTTCTCTTGGCAGATCGCCTAAGTGTTGCATTGCTTTATACCATCAATCCAATCCTTGTGGTGTTCTGTGAATAATCATTAAACGTATACGATTTTATTATTTTTTTTTTATTGTAGTGATTTCTATGTTTTATCAGTATTATGAACACTCATAACCGAAGATTTTATTCTTAAACAATGATCTTATACAGTATTAGGTTATTTGAGGATAAAATCTTACAGTTATAAATGTTCATATTGCAATAAGGATAAGTGTAATATAGTAATCATTCTTAGCTTTAAAGATGTTTAGACTTCGAGTAAGGATATTTAGAGAAATTAAACGAATATTCTTTAATTAAAATAAATGTAAAAAAAGCAGCTGATTGAAAAAAAAAGGATGATTAAGTGATAAGCCGAAAGGATGATTTACATTTCAGATTATCAGACACGTAGAAAATACTACTCTGTTTTGGTCCAGTACTCGCAATTGATTCTCTAAAATACACAAGTATGTAGATGCCTTGTTAGGTATTAATTCAATATTCTTAATCTAATACTAGATAGGATTCTATACCTTTGTACAATATCAAATATCCTACGATTATAATCTAAACAGTATCAAGTATCGTCTACCTTACACAAATTTATATAAAAGATGATTCATATCTCATGCACATCTAGTATTTCACATAACCTAACACCGTTACTGTAACAAGTAACAAAAATACGAATTAATTAAAATAAAAACATAGAGAGAATATAGATGAGTAAAATTGCAAAGAATAATTGTTAAAGAAAAAATTAAAAACGATAATCTGAATACAATAATCATCAAAACAGACTAATATATAGAGTGTCCCATAAGTCTGGAACCATAAGATGTTGATCTTTGTTTATTCTTTTTTTGCAGGTAAAGCGTGGAGCCGAGAAAGAAGGAAAAAAATTTCAATTTATTTCGATGGCGCGGATCCGAAGTCAAGTTTCCGAAGAGTTTATTAACAGGATGCATCCAAACCGCTGAGTGTGATTGATGAGCGATCTAAATGGAGCTTGTTAAATTATTGGAGACTTCTGGCTGATTAGGAGTCCCAGCATTGAAATAACTTGAATTCTTTCCTCCTTTCTCAGTTCCATACTTTACCTGTAAAAGAATACAGAAAGATCAATATAACTTTTAAGATTATAGACCCTGTAAAACATGAAAATGATTATAGTTGATTTATATTAAGAAAAGCTAATTTTTATGCTAATTTTATATTTTAATTTAATTCATTAATTAAATTTGTTATTTTTATTTTGATACGAAAGTTCTTAAAGATTCTGCTTTAATTTCTTGTTTTACCATCAGAAGAAAAAGATAATGATTATTTTGAAATTTGTTTATATTACTTAATATAATCTATTTAATTTGTAGTCACCGTTCTGTCCTCCAAAGCCAGTTCGTTTGAAAGTAACAGTGCCACCTTCCAATTATTCCGAAGAGATGCTTTCTTTATTTTTAAATCAATGGTGCTATGATGCTATGTTTTTGATTGGAAAAAAAGAAATTTGTGCTCATAGAGTCGTGTTAGCTGCAGCATCCGAATTTTTCTTTAATTTTTTTACAACGGATCATCAATCTCCTACACCTGCTGATTCAGCCATAGAACTGGTAAGACAGAAAATTAAATTTCTTTTCATTACTAAATTGGTATTATTTAATTATCAATTTGTTACAGTGTAGTTCTGAGAGTGCAGGAAGTTCTGCCAACACAGAGATCACTGTATTAAGTAATAGTTTGGAAACAATGGAAGTAACAGAACAAGATGATTACCATCGACCATTCCAGATGCTTTATCATAGTAAAGAAATGGAAAGAAGAGATTCGTCTGGAGACGTAACGGTTATAACTATAATGAAGAATATTTGTTCAGATATTCTTCATCAATGTTTGAGGTATTTTTTTTTTAAATTTNATCTGATTTTATATATATTTATTATAGGTATACGAAGGAATATGAATATTACGAACAATGTCTCAGGCAAAGACATTGGCAAGAAAAACCACCAAAACCTTCACGCCCTAAAAAAACGTCCTGCAGACAAATTATGGGATGTTTATGTTTTCGACCAAAAAGTAAATCATTTTCGAAAAGTGCAGTGTGTAATGCCTAATCCAATTGGAAGAAAAAGAATTTAAAAACATGATTCCATTCTTCACACGTTTATGGTATAATCATTACATCCAAATTGCACATCGAAAAACAATTTTATACAAGTATATTTTGAATTTTATGTTATAAATTTATATATTTTCAATGTGAAAAATTGTGATAATCTTATTCTTAAATTATACCTCAGTTGTATCTATCGTGTATATCTTATCCAATGTGTACCTGCTGGCAGGTAATTTTAAAACGAGCTAGAATTCCAGTTTTATAATTTTCTGCCTGTAAATGAGAAATTTTCGTGTTTATAAGTTGACGTGCTATTTTGTACTTTTATTAAATACATTTTTAATACAGTAGAAATAAAATTAAAATACATTTTAATTAATGAATGTTACATTTGTTTATATATAAATCACTAACTTATTATTTCCATATCTGAATAATTAGATTAGATTGATGAATTAAGGCAACGAAACAAAGGGCGCCTTCCGGGAGGACTTTCGATGAGAAACTGACCCCTATTTAGGTGTAGGCGCGTGAATAAACTTAGAAAACTCCATGCGACCACCAGTTGATCAAACGCAAACACATGACCCTATCTCGTTGTCCTCTGTCACATACCTTGGTCATAGTCGTAGTGCTTTATATTTACCGGGACCTCAAAATCATTTGTTACAGATTATTCATTCTATTGTAAATATAATTCAGTTTTTAATGCAGATTTATTCATTTTAATATACTTAAAGTACTAAAGATAAGTGACCTGGCTCTCTTTCGAAATCAGAGAACCAAGCGAATAACATAGTCATTCGCAAATATTAAAAAGGTTTTCCATTCCTAGCATGTATCTTTGTAAGCCAGGAATGGAAACCCTTTAAAATTAATCCAGCATTATGACACAAGATGGAATTCCTCTTTTCTTATGATTGATCTCGAAGAATAAGAAAGTATCACCATTATTTTGCAAAAATGCCTGATGCTATCAAATAAATGCTATCAAAACGTGAAAACTGAAATTTTAAAGGATATAAAAAATACATAAAAACCGGTCAATAACGAAATAAGTGGGAGCAATTTACAACCATAAGCAACGCAATTCCATTACTGGCATTGATGGGATGAAAGAATAAAAATCTTTCTTCAAACACAATAGAAAGAAAGCAACTTATAAATGCAGTCATCACTAATATAAACAAAAAAATTTCAGCATTTGGAATCAATAATTCAAAAGAATTGATTTCGTCTGTGCATCTTGCTGTGCAGCACGTCAACAATTTGTTTCAATTACACGCAGACAAACCACTTGAAAAAGTCGCTATTGAACCACTGCAGTTGAAATCAAAAATGACAAAGAACTTAGAGGACAAAGGAAAACAAAAGCGCAAAGGCTTGCCCGGTGTATAACTTGATACACGTGAAAGTTTGCATCTCAATCTGAAAAAACTATTTAGAATTCATTAGTCCTTCACATCAGTGATTATTTAAAAACATGGCGTGGACTTGAGAGATTTACTGGTAATTTGAGTAAAATTGTTTTAGCTTCCCAGCAACTTCAGTTCCACTCGAACATGTTTCAAGAGCGAGGTATACAATTAACAAAGGAAGTTTCTTTTAAGTCCCAAATACGCGGCAAAATTGGATAGCGAACAAAGTCTTGGAAAGGATTATGTTTGTTAACCGATCACCCACTGTATGGAAACAATTAAACTATAGAATTTTTTAAGTGCTATATATTTTGCATTTTTTAAAATATTATAATTGCAAACGAAACATGATTTTATTCTGTCAAAGAATATTTATTATATAAACATTATATGATTTGTATTATACATTCAGCTGTATATCCACAATTCCCTTCTTAAATTGTTATTTTTTAATTTTTTCAAGTTTCTTCTTTAATATTCCATTAATTAGTGTGAAATACTCAAACTTTTTTGAATACAAATAAACAATAAATAGAATAAAACATAAACTTTTTTCAAATACAAATAAATAATAAATATATATAAACAATAAATATAATAAAACAAACTTTTTTTTTAATACGAATAAATAAATGCGTCCAGAATCAATAATATATCTGAACAAGTAGTTGCTACACGTGGTAAATAAAACAAATTTCCTGGATGTTGTTTTCAATTGGAATCACACGTTTAAAGCGCATATTTCGTACTTAAACAACAAAGTAAAACTTGCTATAGATAATTTATTAAACTTATACAGTAGAGCATCGATTATCCGACCCCCGATTAACCGACCGTCCTAGTCGGCAAATTTCAAATGTCCGCTATTGATGTGGCGCTACAATATTTGGCTATGTCTTCGCTACTTTAATATTATTTTTACGTGTTTTAGCTGGCAACACTCATTCGACCATGAAAGGGAGCCAGTATTTAAACGAGGCTTAATTTTCTAATTTTTAAATTAACGATACAATAGCGACGATTATTATTTTAAAAAATTTTTGTTAGGTTTAACATCGATGAAAATTCAACGCGAAGTAGGTTAATAGCGATATACTAATATACTAATTACATGGGATATAATAATATACTACACTAATAATGGATTTTTTCATACTTTTCGGTTATCCGACTTTTCAATTATCCGACCAACCCCAGTCGCCAATTGAGTCGGATAATCGAGGCGCTACTGTATTCTAATTTCAAACCTCCAACTTATCTATTCATATGAAATTGTTTAACTAAATTATTAATCGAATCATATATTACGCACCCCCAATCTGCAGTCTGGATTATTTACATAAATGAGAAACTTTCCACATTTACTTTCTCTTCAAATTACTCAATATGGAAAGGACTGTTCCAGGTAATGCAATTCTCCACGAAATCAACTGTATCTACTTTTATCCTTTGTATTTAAAATGAATCATTAAATTTTACTATCGTTTAAAATTCAAACACGACAGTAATATTATCTTTCTACATCAGGAATTAATCAAATGTAGTAAAAAAATCAACCACAATACACCTCTGGCAATCCAAACTTAATTCTTTTAAAATATCAGACTTATTATTGAAAGATAAAATTCATGACTGGAAGTTTGGATATACTATGTTAATGGAATCAGCTATCTCTCATTCTATAAATAAGGATCAAAATAGTTTAAACCAAAAATACCTATCATCCTTGGTATTTAAAAATGTTACAAATATCTTCTTCACAACCTTACATGATAAAACCAATTAACTTCAATGTGAAAAGGCTAATTTCACAATTACGTATAAATAAATACTCTATATATATTAAAGATCTCTACATTCTGTATAACTTTTTCATTAAAATTACAAAAATGTTGTAAATCTACGACAGTATACTAAATATTACCAACATTTCTTATTATTGTATAATAATACAGTATATTACTGTGACTATCAAATTGTTCAATACTAATACAGTGGAACCCTGGTTAACGAACTTAATCCGTTCCTCGACTCCGTTCGTTATCCGAGACAAAATTTTTGCAAAATAAAAGTTCGTTAACCGATTTGGTCGTTAACCAGGACTTTCGTTAACCGGGGTTCCACTGTATTTTATTGTTAATAATACAAAAATTTATAATACCACTTTCTACAATCCCCTGCAACAGGGAGAATTCCCTTTTTGCTAATAAAGAGTATTATTATTATTAAAAATAAATAAAACAAACTTTTTATCAAATACAAATCAATAAGAAATATGTGGAGGTAATGGATGGCCGCCGTCAGTTAGACGAAACCTGGCCGTCTTTCTCCATCCATTTACATCTCCACAAAGACTGTCTTTATCAGAAGGCTGTAAACGTGAATTAGTCAAGTCCACGACCACGTTTTAAACTAAAACAACATTTATTTACAACAATCCTCGAGTACATTTGAAAGAAAGCTACACGTGCTCATGGCGGCGATCACCCGACAAGAAGAAGCAACAATACCCAGAATTCTCTCTGGGAAAAACCTAGTCCCCGTTTTTCTATCCGGGATTCACGGGAAACTCGTAGAGGAGTGGCGCCATCTCACCAGTCCGTGATTTGTCGCCGCATATGCATGAGTTATAAACACGAATGCACGATAAAGAAATAGAAATAGACTTTCTCTGAATATCAATTAAAAATAAATAAGTAGTAATCTTTCGATTAAAGAGTCTGTCTGGATACAAGGAAGCTGCTGTACGAACTTAACGATGACACCAACGGAATATGCTTCTCCTGCCCTTTCTCTTTGTGATTCTCCATGACGAAACTTGAGTTTCTCGTGTAGTCTTTACGTATTACTACATTGGGCGAAGGAACAGAATATCTTGCATCTGTGCAGAGACGAGCATTCTATTAACTATGCGCTCAACAGACTCATTTTCATTTCATTTGGGAAACCGAAAAATGGCAAACTTCATGAGGAATCTTGTTAATCTTTGAAGCTTTTCTACAGGCCTCTCGTCTAGGTTTTTTGGCTGGTGAAGAATAAAAATAGACGGTGTTCTCTGATGTGTTTGATTTTCAGCATAATAAGTGGTTTTCCATATCATACTATTTATGCACATTTCCTCACATTTGTCTAAGATGTACGGCCGAATATTTGGGAAGCATTGCTCTTGCAACATGTTGTGCACCTCCCACCAATGACACAATTCGTTCAACTTGATTACTTCCGCACGATATAATTTATCAGAATGATTGTCATCTGATAGAGACAACATAGATGTTAAGCTTACATTCGAGCTTTTATTCAAAGGAGGACTCGTAACATCACCACTTTTTGATGAGACCTGTTGGAAGTTTGCATACGTACACGCTTTCTTTTCCTTAGAATAGACGGAATCGTCTATAATGCCGCCATCTTCTATCGGATGTACTTTTCTATTACGGCAAAACAGTCTGAATCTCTTAAAACAGTTCTTTCTATAAGAAGAAATTGAAATTTGTTCTTATATTTCAATAAACAAATTGTAAATTTGATGATAGTTTGGAAACAAAAATTTGATATTTGATTACTGGATGTTTATACTCTACAAGATCAATATTTGATTAAGATTATATGTATATACATATGTATTCTTGTCTATGTGCTATTCCTCGAGCCTATCTGTAGACACAAAATGCCTTTCAGTTGCTGCTATTACTAATGTTTCCCGACAGTTGTTTTAGCTGACAGAAGGCAGCTAGTGTGAAATTTGTAGCGTGTGTAAATAGTCCTTTCGGTATTTGATAAAAGCCATAAACAAATTGTTGATAANTTTAAAATGAATCATTAAATTTTACTATCGTTTAAAATTCAAACACGACAGTAATATTATCTTTCTACATCAGGAATTAATCAAATGTAGTAAAAAAATCAACCACAATACACCTCTGGCAATCCAAACTTAATTCTTTTAAAATATCAGACTTATTATTGAAAGATAAAATTCATGACTGGAAGTTTGGATATACTATGTTAATGGAATCAGCTATCTCTCATTCTATAAATAAGGATCAAAATAGTTTAAACCAAAAATACCTATCATCCTTGGTATTTAAAAATGTTACAAATATCTTCTTCACAACCTTACATGATAAAACCAATTAACTTCAATGTGAAAAGGCTAATTTCACAATTACGTATAAATAAATACTCTATATATATTAAAGATCTCTACATTCTGTATAACTTTTTCATTAAAATTACAAAAATGTTGTAAATCTACGACAGTATACTAAATATTACCAACATTCTTATTATTGTATAATAATACAGTATATTACTGTGACTATCAAATTGTTCAATACTAATACAGTGGAACCCTGGTTAACGAACTTAATCCGTTCCTCGACTCCGTTCGTTATCCGAGACAAAATTTTTGCAAAATAAAAGTTCGTTAACCGATTTGGTCGTTAACCAGGACTTTCGTTAACCGGGGTTCCACTGTATTTTATTGTTAATAATACAAAAATTTATAATACCACTTTCTACAATCCCCTGCAACAGGGAGAATTCCCTTTTTGCTAATAAAGAGTATTATTATTATTAAAAATAAATAAAACAAACTTTTTATCAAATACAAATCAATAAGAAATATGTGGAGGTAATGGATGGCCGCCGTCAGTTAGACGAAACCTGGCCGTCTTTCTCCATCCATTTACATCTCCACAAAGACTGTCTTTATCAAAAAGCTGCTATTGAACCACTGCAGTTGAAATCCAAAATGANCAATCCGGGATTCACGGGAAACTCGTAGAGGAGTGGCGCCATCTCACCAGTCCGTGATTTGTCGCCGCATATGCATGAGTTATAAACACGAATGCACGATAAAGAAATAGAAATAGACTTTCTCTGAATATCAATTAAAAATAAATAAGTAGTAATCTTTCGATTAAAGAGTCTGTCTGGATACAAGGAAGCTGCTGTACGAACTTAACGATGACACCAACGGAATATGCTTCTCCTGCCCTTTCTCTTTGTGATTCTCCATGACGAAACTTGAGTTTCTCGTGTAGTCTTTACGTATTACTACATTGGGCGAAGGAACAGAATATCTTGCATCTGTGCAGAGACGAGCATTCTATTAACTATGCGCTCAACAGACTCATTTTCATTTCATTTGGGAAACCGAAAAATGGCAAACTTCATGAGGAATCTTGTTAATCTTTGAAGCTTTTCTACAGGCCTCTCGTCTAGGTTTTTTGGCTGGTGAAGAATAAAAATAGACGGTGTTCTCTGATGTGTTTGATTTTCAGCATAATAAGTGGTTTTCCATATCATACTATTTATGCACATTTCCTCACATTTGTCTAAGATGTACGGCCGAATATTTGGGAAGCATTGCTCTTGCAACATGTTGTGCACCTCCCACCAATGACACAATTCGTTCAACTTGATTACTTCCGCACGATATAATTTATCAGAATGATTGTCATCTGATAGAGACAACATAGATGTTAAGCTTACATTTGAGCTTTTATTCAAAGGAGGACTCGTAACATCACCACTTTTTGATGAGACCTGTTGGAAGTTTGCATACGTACACGCTTTCTTTTCCTTAGAATAGACGGAATCGTCTATAATGCCGCCATCTTCTATCGGATGTACTTTTCTATTACGGCAAAACAGTCTGAATCTCTTAAAACAGTTCTTTCTATAAGAAGAAATTGAAATTTGTTCTTATATTTCAATAAACAAATTGTAAATTTGATGATAGTTTGGAAACAAAAATTTGATATTTGATTACTGGATGTTTATACTCTACAAGATCAATATTTGATTAAGATTATATGTATATACATATGTATTCTTGTCTATGTGCTATTCCTCGAGCCTATCTGTAGACACAAAATGCCTTTCAGTTGCTGCTATTACTAATGTTTCCCGACAGTTGTTTTAGCTGACAGAAGGCAGCTAGTGTGAAATTTGTAGCGTGTGTAAATAGTCCTTTCGGTATTTGATAAAAGCCATAAACAAATTGTTGATAACTTTATTATGAAATAGAGAAGCCACCAATAAAATTTCTAAAATAGCTAAGACAATTATCAAGTTTCGGTTATAAAACGATGAATTCAATTTCGGCGCAGCACCTTACTAAAGGAGACAAGTGGTTTCGGATAAATGGAAACAAATAATCTCCATCGGATTCGATTGAAGGTTGTTAATGAAGCCAACAACAAGGCTGATCTGCCAAAGAGGTTGTCTCCCGGAGGAGTTTTTATGGGAAATATTCTCCTACTTACATATTATAAACACTAAGGAATCCCGGAGAATTTCACCAGATTAGCCGAAACCCCACGACTAACTATCTATTGGTTTTTAATCTTTTTTACCATGAAACATCGGAAGAGAAGAGTTAAAATTAAAAATATTTTCATTTAAACTTACTTTAAAATGAAAGAAAACATTTCTCTTTTTAAATTGCCTAACCAAAAATAAAATCGCATTCGATCGCTAGAAAGAACTAACCACAAGATCGTTTAGTTTAATTGTTAACTAGCAATTGTTGAAGGATCACTACGTCATTTGCCTTTAAAATTGCATACACAAGGCGAAAAGAAGGCATTTTTATGTGTCAATCGCTGGTTCTGTCAGAATTAACCAAATTTATGTAACAAATGTAACGTTTTAGCGATTTTATTTTGTTGGCTTAAACGGTAATTTAGTTTAAACGAATACATTCAAGTTTTTATCTGAAGAATAGAAGTCGTTAAATTAAATTGTTTTCATTTCTCTTGCGGCCACTCACACAGACACAAAGAGAAACTAATTTTGACAAAATAAACCCACAGATTAAACGAACAACGTCTTGCTGGTTACATTCCAAGTCAATATCTATCGGTTCGGGCGGCGGCGCTGGGTTTTCTTAGTCTCTCTACACAATCCTCATCGTTCGACACCAGTCTTTGGGCTTTTCTGATTCCTTTTAAATGTTTCTCTCCAATGAGATACGTTTCTTCCATTTACGTTTGTATGACTCGCAAACTTATCGACTTATAAGTTTACAAATTCTATTTTATCAGTTATTATTACTAAATAATATTGTAGACTATCGTTTTGAGTACAAATCAACACCAATTTCGATGTCCCATCTCTTCGTCAACGCTGCATCGGCGTTTAGGCAGTGACGAACGTAAACCTTCTACCCAACAAAATATAAATCGTTAGATTATAATTTATAGTTTACGAGATATAAGTGCGACAAGTCATTTGCCATTTGTTTGATTGCTCTGGTTTTCGTAGACGCCCTTTAATTAACGAACCGAATTTAAAGACGTGTTTCGATCAAAAAAGAGTGAGAACAGCAGACGGATTCCACGGTATTTGCGGACTAGCTGACTTTTTCTGCTAAAAATCTTATTTCCCGACTTTCTAGGTCTGTACGGACTCTGCACATTTGCTGTCCCAGTACTCACATATTCTTTTGGAGTTATACATAGGTCTCACGCATATCTTGAACAACTCCAACAGAAAACAAGAACACTTACTAAGCATAATCATCATCATCCTAAATCTGCCATAGAAAGATGAACCCTTCCATGTAAAGATGGTGGATGTATTAAATTAAATTAATTAAAATATCTATAACCGTGAGGCAGATTTCTTCATAACGTTGCATGGTAACGTGACGAACAGGGTGCAAAAACAGTAGCACAACAGAGTTGCAGGTTCAGACATTTCTACAAGATGCAGTGAGCGGTTACAAAGGAGGTGTGTTATCTTACACATCTGGAGCACAAGTGGTGACAACATATGATGCAGCCAGATGTCATTGTTAATTTTATCAATTTCATCCTTTATCTATTTTTGTATCAGCACCCAGTTCGTTACATTACTATGCAACGTTATGAAGAAATGTTACTCCTGTCTACATTGATAATGCTTACTGCTCATACAGTCATGGCGATGTTTTCATCTTTATATTGTATAGCTTTAGGCATAGTTTTAAGTTTTAAATTTATTTTTTTCACCTTGTATAATTTTTTTAAGTATACTAAAACCTCTTGTTAATACCAACTGATGAGGGACTATTTTTCTATTGGAAATAGTCCGAAATGCATTTTGGATTTTTCAGTTTCTATACTTATGTAATAATCTTATTGTACACCTCCTTTTTGTTTTATTAAATGTTTTTACTTTGATTCTTGAGCATTTGTGCCCATTATCATTGGTGTGATAAGCTCTTACTATTATCTGCATCACGGTTATAGATATTTTAATTAATTTAATTATACTTAGGGCTAAAAGCAATTTCTGTAATAATAATGGTTGATGTAGCCTGATTGACATAGCAAACCTTCACTACAAACAAATAAAGACACTGTTTTTCTACAAAAAACAAGAAACATCACAGTTACATAAAGCAGTAACTCTAGCAGACTCAAATAACACACCATTAAACTTACATCCACGTCATATGGACACGACACAATATGTAAAAAGCATAGACACCATTAAGCAATCATGGGCTCAAAAGGCACTCCATGGCATCCCTATAACCTGACTCAGGATTTTGTTGACAAAACTGCATCAAACAGCTGGTTAGATCAGGGATGCCTCTTTGAGGAGACAGAAGGGTTCACAGGATCAGGTCATAAATACTAAAAACTACAGAAAACACATACTCAAAGATACAACATTCACAAACGACACATGCAGAAAATGTCACATCATGCCAGTTATACAGCACATCACTTCTGGTTGCAAGCTCTTGGCACAGACAGATTATTTACATAGACATAATCAAGTTGCAAATATATACACCAAGAGCTTGCAAACAAACATAAATTATTAGACATCCACAAACCATACTACAAATACATTCCACAGACAGTATTGGAAAACAACACTCACAAAATGTATTACGACAGAGCCATAATCACAGATAAAACAATTTACCACAATAGACCAGACATCATACTCATTGACAAACACAATAAAATCACATACATTATAGACATATCCACTCCAAACACTTGCAATGTACAAAACACATGCAGTGAAAAAATCAGCAAGTACACACAACTCGCCCAGGAAATAAGGCATCTGTGGAGGATGGATAGGGTGCTTATTGTAGCTGTCATTCTCTCCTGTACAGATGATACCACACACACTACACAAAAGCCTGGAAACATTACAATTGAATAGAAACACATACATCAACTACAGAAGGCCACTATATTGAATACATGCCACATTGTTAGGAAATTCCTGAATACAGACTAACACGCTTATTTAATTTTTGTTTCTCGTTGCTATGCCTTGACTCTGGTCCGGCATAGTACACAGCCACCAGTATCAATCACTAAATACTGTATAATAATGTATCATTAATAATTGTACTATAAAAGAAAAAAATGCTAATTTTTTAATTTTCACAATATAAAATTTAATATTAATTGATATTAAATTAAATGTTTAAATTATTTTGAAATTTAAAAAAATTTTAAACTTCTATATAGTTAAAAAAACTTATTTCACAACATGTTTGCTCTTCATTCTTTACCTATATAAAAAAAACAAACTGACAACTATATAAAACTCACATTAATATGAAAAAAATTATTTCAATCTGATCCACAACAAACAATGAACTTAGTACAAATTACAAATTGTAGAATTGTTACTGATAAATTATAATTATGGTATATTTTTGAAGTGTTATAGTATTTTGGAATAATTTATTCTATATTTTACTTAAACTCGGAATCATGGAATGCAATAGTTATCTAATATGATTAGTTCAGCTTAGTCTATATGGCTCTTGTGCCTAAAAACATTAGTTGATTTAATACTATTTAGTATTAAATTTCTTTAATTCAAAAATAATAGTATTGCAATAAATATATAAGTTTTTATGAAATAATTCCATCAAACTAAAGAAAATAACCAACATCTATTCATTCTGATAGTATTATTTAGTAATTTAAAGGTAACAAACTATCAGAGGTAAAATTTTTATTAAAAAATGTGTGATATGAATCTAACAAGTACATTTTCTAGTTCTTCAGTCAGAGTGAAAATTTTATTAAATGGCAATTTCAATAATACAGAAATCAATAATTTTCATGAAATGATATTCATGAAGAGTATTGACAGATTCATATACTGTAGGACTCAATTTTGTTATACAATTGATTTTATTAAATCATAAATAAATTTCTTAATTTCAATATTGAAATAGAACTGATAGAGTATATTTTTACTATATGTCCATACATCCTAGAAGTGTTACAGTATTTCTAAGATAAAAAACTATTATAAAATTTTCTTTTACTTTAATTTTTTTCATGCCATCTCTTACGCCTTGAAAAAGATGTTAATAAGCCATGACGTTCTTGATAAGGATTATATGGATCATCTACATAATACCTTGGTCTTTTCCAATATGCAGATACCATTTTATCCAGTATTTTGCAATGTTCGGCATTGCAAAACACATGCCGACGAAGTCTATATCTTCTTCCAGCTGATTTTTTATGTAAACGTTTAGCACGTCCAGATTTGGGTCTTATCCAATATCCAGAATTTAGTCGAAGAAATCGACGTTTAACAGCTTTCACTGTTTTTCTCTTTCCTTTCACTAATGAATATTTAGTAACATTTCTCAATATTTGCATATCATATTTTCTTGGTTGTAAAAAACTTGACATGTAGGGGATAAGAGAGCTATTTTAAAAGAAATAGGAAATATTAAAATAAAGAATTATAAACTGTTAGTACATTAGAAATACTTAATTTTAGAAATATATTTTTGAATATTAAGTTACAAATATTATTTAATTTATATAATAATACTGGCAATATTAAAATTAAAATTGGTATTATGCAATTGAAAGCTTTCAAATCAGCCATAGATTTTAATAAAATACAAAAATTATATAAATATTTATATAGAAAGAAAGAGAATTATTAAATACCATGTTATAATGTTGTAAATAATTGTTTTTTAGTTTTATTAGGAATAAATTTAAGAATCAAATCATAAACGAGCTATTATTTATTGTGACATTGTCACAATTCTGGGCTGCAATTTTTATCATATTTTAAATTTATAATATATGCTCTCTGCCTGTAATTAGTAGTGACTTGCCCCTGTACATCATACTTTTCCTTTAATGATAGAGTTGTGCCTGTCATCTATCTAACATCTTTCAGGGGAAAAGTTTTTTAATTGAAATAATGTGACCTCCAGTGCAAACTGGAAGTTTGTATATATTTAATTGGGACCTCCTGCCTCTAACGTTTCCTTATCTGGTCTTGTCTTTCATCTATTTAACTCCATTTTCGAGATTAAGGAAAGATGGACAAACGGACGGACAGAAGACAGTTGGAATTTAGAGGTCTATAATTTTTTCAAACTGCGGCACAACAATTTTAATATAGAAACTGAATAAATAGTATAAAACTTCAATATATTTCTTTTCTATAATTTTTGCATAAAGGTTTATGCAATTACATCATTACATGAAATATGCTTGTTTATTCTAATTACATCAGCCATATTAGTGTTGACAAGTTGATTAGATTCTATCTTGGTTGTAAGTAAAATTTCATTCCAATCTGTACCTTCAAATTCAATAATAAATTTGAAGATGCAGATTAAATAATTTTAACTGTTTACAAAAAAAAATCCTCTAGAAAATTTTTTAGCTCTACATCTCTCTATATCTTCCTCCTCAGGTAGTGTCTATAATGAGGTTGGCAATCAGCAAACATTGTTCTATCTTGTGTGAAATGAAAGAGATTCTGTGTTGTCTTATTGGTCCACTTCATCAGATAGTCCATCCAGGTCAAACATTGCCTTTTCCTTCTTTTTCTCTCTATTTTGCCTGATAATATGAAATAGGGAATTTGAAATTGTCTGCATATGTGGCCAAGATAAGTAAATTTCCTTTTCTTAATAGTGAACATTCTCTCTTTATGTAACACAAAATTTAAATACAGTGCTACCTCGATTTTCACGATTTTCACTCAATAATCCATCCGAAAACAATTGGCGAAATCTGAAACTGACAAAAACCTGAGGCAATTATTTCCATATGAATCAATGTAAATCCAATTAATTCATTATAGACACTCAAAAATACATACTGAAAATGCATTTTATAGAGAATAAATATAGTGTTTAATACTAAAAACAGTAAGAAATTAATATAAAATGAATATAAAAGACTAATGTAAAGAATAAATGAATATTTAACATGGCATTTCCCATGATGGAGCTAAAAGGAAAGGAAAGCAATGGAATTGGACATATTCAAAATCTCAGCATCAATCCAGTGAGATGCTGCCGGAAGTGATGCAACTGCTGGCGTTTTCTAGACAACACAAATGCTGACTGCCGGAAATTTCAGGAGAAAAAAACAAGAAAAATGGCAAATGATGTGGACTTCCACGTTATGTTAAACTTATTTAATGAGAACAGCTTAATGAAAAATGAATATTTCAAAAAGAAAAATAGGGATGAAGATTTTTAAAATTTCAATAGGATTTTAAATAAATAAATCCTAAGATTACACTTTAACAACTAAAAAAAATTATGTGATGTCTTACATAAATATCCTAGTATATTAAAATAATCTATTAATATACTAACCAAATATTAATTTATTCAGGGTTTATTTTATTCATCAACAAATAAATTCAAAATTGTCAATGCAAAATAGAGCTATTATGAGTATCATGGTGGCTGCCATCTTGTTTGCTGGTGTATTGAACACCGAAAAAGATGCTTGCAGTTTGCTAGAAGCATGCTGGCAGAAACCAGAAGTCATCTGAGATTTTGAACAGAGGTGCTGGCTGCATGCTGAGATTTTGAATACAACCATTGTTTGGCTAGATGCGCAGGGTGATGCTCACACAATGAGAAACAATGCCACACTGAACGGGAAAATGCGAGGGTTGCCCTTTGTTTTTGCAAAAATTAGCAGTGAGGTCACGTGGGCACATGGATGAAATCCAAGGCAACCAACGAAAACCGAGACAAATGTCTTGTGAAAAAAAATCAAAAAAACTGAAACCGATGATAACCAAAGTATTACTGTATAAATGCTTTGAGCATTATATTTAAATTTCATGTTACATGATATATTCTTCATTTTCAATCTTTTCATATGTTATCTGTCAAACTCTGGATTATCCTATTCATAGGTATTAGACACACAATTAGTGGCTTTTGGTAGAAGAGAGTAACAATTTTATTTTATCTTTAATTGCATTTCATCAACTGAAAAGTACACAGCACACTGTATCTTCTTAACCAAAAAAAGTATTGAGAAATATTCTGTCAGCACAGAAAAGTGTCTGAATATATCTTGTAATGCACATTACTTTTAGTTACACTTTACTCTTTAAAATATTCTTTTCCTT
Organism: Centruroides sculpturatus; assembly: GCF_000671375.1. Classification (NCBI taxonomy): domain Eukaryota; kingdom Metazoa; phylum Arthropoda; class Arachnida; order Scorpiones; family Buthidae; genus Centruroides; species Centruroides sculpturatus. The sequence goes on along the minus strand of NW_019384501.1, from coordinate 761,169 downwards.
CAGATCTCTGTTTTTCTGTTTCAACATTTAGAGAACTCATATTTCACTAGTCCACAATAAAGTTGTAAATTGTTATTTTTTTTCTGAGATTTTTTGCTTTTCACTGATGAGGACTCCTAATCACTTCAGGTTTACAGTAATCATAACAATGTTTCTATTACTTATGGAGTAGAAATTCACTACCATGTTACCTTTCATATCACCCATTTTATCATATTTTTCATAATTCTATATGAATTGTAATATGATAAAATAGTTGATACTATGTCTTGTGAATTATATTGATGATTATTCTGCAGGCTAAAGCAAGAATGACTTATCTTCTCAATCAAATTAGAAACAACAATTTCTTTCTGCAGCATTTTAGATTCAATTCTCTCAATTCACATTTAGATTTCTCTGCTTCATAAGCATTGAACTTACTTTTCATCTTTAGTCATACTGGTATGCACATTGATATAAGACAGTTTTCATATCTTGTTAGTATAAGATTAATCAGCAGGCTGATCAGCCACTCATTTAAACATCAAAAAGAATATTTGGTAAGTAATAACTTTCATATAAAAGAAAAATTAAAAATACACTGAGTGCGGTGTTAACAGTTTTTTATTTTCACTAATGCTTTCAATGAACTTATGTTCATCATCTTCAGGCAAACAAAATATAAAAATAGAATACAATGTTCTAATGTAAATGAAACACACATTATTTAAATTAAAATTAAAAACTATTATGAGCTTGCCCAAAATTCAATTACACTAGATGTTGTAATGTCATGCAGCACATATGTGGATATACACCCACGTTAAAGATGTGATGACAGATGTAGATCACTATTTAACCATTTGTATGGGGCAACCCACACAGTAGGCAGGTCAAGTGTGGGAGTGTTGCATGGCTCTGAGGTTGTTGTAAGAAGAGATTCCCATATAAAAATGAGTTTCCGGTTGCTGCAGTGTCTGATTAACATTGTTTGAGCCCATAACAGATTGTAGTTCTGTCTGAGAAGCTTTTTTTGCAAGCTCTGTGGTAAACTTTCCTTTCATCATGTCATCCTACTAGGAGCTCAACTAGGCAGCTAGCAAGCATTCATGTTGTGGGCCCCAATGTATATTGTGTTCACCTCCATTATGGGATTCTCCAATGGTACAGCATAGATTGCTTGTTTTTCAAAGGTGGAGAATTTATCCTGATTGTTTCAGATGAGATAAGTTGGTACAAATTCACTAGTGGCGATAGCAGCAGGAGAAAGTTGTTATCTGAATATATGGCAAATGCACATAGAAAGGGGTCCAAGGTATGATAATGGCAGTTAAACAACTGACACTGCCCTCTTGTTATGCAGTTTCATGCTTGGAAATAGAAAATTCCTGACCATATTATGCACATGTGTGAAATTAGCACATGAAAAACTAGCCATGGATTACTGCCAAACTGATGGTGTTTAACTCAATGCTTACAAGTGTTTGCATTGATTGCTCTTCTAATGAAGGCAGCAATAGCAGCATCAACATATCATACAGGTTGGAAAGCATCTGCAGAGGTGATATAAGGCACCTTATTAAATTTATGGAAAACTGAGAATAGTAGTTCTTCAGAGAATCTACGTATGTGCACAAATCTGAAAATGTTATTGCTACGTCAACCTCTTTTCATAATCTTAACATATAAATTTTCTTTTCCAAGACCTTCAAAATTTTCTTGTCATTACTTTCAATGTCATATTGCATTCTAATATTGATGCTATAAAACTTCCCTTCAAAAAAAATCTGAAAAGCCTATTTTCTTTATATAAATAGCACCCTTTACATACATTTCCCTAATTATCAGAGAAAAGCAATATTTTTAGTGATATTTTATAGATCCTCATGACAAGATAAATAAAGCCATCTCTCATTATTTTCTAGAATGTACATTTGGACTGGGTAAGGTTAAATGAATATAAAGTACAGTACATGTATATTATCAACTATGTTCTTATCATAAGTGCTGCTAATTTTAATCATGCACTAACTTGCAATTAATTATTTTAATGTATTACATTAACAAGTATGTTTAATAAAACTTATGTAATAGTTTTTCTTTTAGAAACCCGCACTCTAGTTCAAATTATCTCTTTTATTTAGTACATTAATAAGTTTTGAACAATAACCAAAGTAATTAATTAATAATATGCAACATATAATAGTTATGTATTTATTACTAATTATTCTAATTAAATGCTTTTGAAGATATTTCACACTTAATGATAAACATCTAACACAATAAGTTATTCAAATTCATTAACATTTTCAATGTTGGAATCTGTTAAGTGATCAATCTGACAATGAGATGCAAAACAATGGAAAAATGTTTGATCAGAGTAAATCAGAGATTCCCAAAGTGGGTGCTATGGGTGCTACTGCTCCCCTATTGGGGTGAGCAAATCTAGGGGGCACTGGAGGTAGGGTACTGAACAGTAATCATAGGCAAGAGTTGGGGTCACTGACAACTTTTCCCTTTCCTCTGTTAAAACAGGTAAGAAGAAACATTGCATTTGTTTCCAGATGTGGAGGACAATGTACTGTAAGGATACAACATTTTTCTATGAATATTTCCAAGCCTTTCTCACACAAGAGAAAATGGGTTAGGGGTGTTGGGTTATGGAATCAAGGGACAGTGGCTTGAAAAAGTTTGGGAATCACTGGAATAAATTGTGTTTTGGCTCTATTAACAATGCAGCATTACTTTTGTTTCAAAATTTTTAATGAAAGATAAAACTGATTGTTACAAGAAAACTCGTGTTTAAATATGATGTAATCATTTAAAATATATTTATAGGTTTTAATAAAAAGTTAACACATTGAAATTTAAATAAATTTGTTATTAATTTGTTAAAGTGGATAGAAAAAGTCTTTTTAAGTTATTCATTTGTAACACAATCAACTCATCAAAACATTTCAATTAATTAAACAGTCATTATTGGATATAATTTACAAAATCAAGCCCTTACTTATTTCATAAATATGAAAAGTTACAGAAGTCTTACAACCCACAGATGGAAAGAGAGAGAAAAAAATTAAATGTTAGCTGTATTTCATACTTGCAATATCAGTAGGCCTATATAATATATCAAATAATGTATTAAATAATAAAATAAAATATATTTTATGATTATTTCAAGCTTTAAGGCAATTGTACCCATAGGATTTTAAAAAATTGATTATTAGTTTTAATTAAGAGATTTAACTTACATAACTGGTTTTGATTCTTGGATATTTCTTAAATTTGTAGAAAAGGGTTTAAATTGAAATGAATAATTATTCTTTATTTCAACTATTCTATTTACATAAATATTGGTTTGTTTATAATGCAGACAAGCAAATGAATTAACTTTTCCAATGAAAGAAGTACCTGAAATATAAATATTTAAAGAATTAATGATGAAAATTAATAAATAAAATCAAAAACTAAATTATTTATCATTATTACACATTAAATATAGATAGCTTTAGATATGTATATACTAAATAAATATGTAGGAGGCATTCTGTTAACCTAGCATTGCTGGGACCAATGCAGTGCCGGGTTATCGAATATGTTGCCTTATCAGACAATGGAAGTTTTTCTGGTTTTTCAATCCCACAGAAACAATTTTACATATTGTGTGCAAAACCATAGAAATTTACCTTTTATGATTGTTTAACACACCATTTCAATTTTTACAGGCTATTCCTATTCTTGGTTAGGTTGAAATAAGAACACTATATTCTTATTTTGTGCTTTGCACACTTCTATTGCATATAAATACAGACATACACTAATTATCAAAGAACATGTGTAGTAATATACTGAAGCTGTTTCCGTGATAATTATTGATTCCAGTTGAGCTAAATATTTCTACTTTTCATATCAAACCTGTGCACTATTGTCTGGAAGAAGTCATTAATTGCACCCCTTTCCAAGAACTGCATATTTTGTGTACTTATACACGAAAATCTAACCGTTTTCTTATAATGCTTTATAATCTATATAATAACTAATCATACCATTATGCAAAAAATAAATATTCTAGTTCATCCTTATATTATTCTAGAAATTAGTAATAATAATTATAAAAAATTAACATTAAAATAACTTGATTAAGACAATCACTTACTCCTCCTGAATATGTTACTAATGGAGGCCGCCATGTTTTTACGTAGTCTCATGCCAACGAGATTTACCGTATGTTATACTCTCGACACCTTTCTCGATGAAGAGAACTATTTTCACCGGGTAAAGATGTTGAGGTCGACTCGAAAAGTTCCTTTGCCTTGCAAATTGGTATGTTTATGAACCTGAAGCAATTATTTATTTTTAATGTCAAATATATCCTATTTATACGCATATAATTATTCTAGGCTCAAAGTACGAATGGATTTTAATAGACTCGAAACTAGCATTTTAAATATCCATAAATTATTAATTCTCACTCTTATAACTGAATATATTAAGTAATATTAATCAATTGGTCCTATTAATTAACGTTAACGAACAAAAATTGACTTATTTATTGATAAATTTTAATAATTTACATTTTTTGAATATTTAATACATTATTTAGGCATTTTAATACACTTTACATCAGTATATTACTCTTCATTTCTTAAAAATTTCAGTAATGAATATACAGTTGACCCTCCTATAACACTGTTAATAATTCTGTTGTACGAGTTACTTAGATTTTACAAATACGTGTGCCGGGCTGTGAACGGCTCGCGTATTTGTAAAATCTAAGTGACTCATGATCAACATGGAACATATAAAATCAACATATATATAAGATCAACATGGAATTCATATAAAACGGAACTATCAACATTGTTATGGGGGGTCGACTGTAATCATTGTATGAAACCTTTTACATCTTTGACTGATTGCATTAAGGAAAGATAACATGATAAATTGATCAAGCAATTCTCTTACTCTTCAATTTAAATCACAAATGCTACAGGAATTTCAATAATAAAATTTCATTGAAGGATTAGGTGAAGAATTTATTTTGGCTAGGATTGTAGGTCGTCTCTATACAAGCAAAATAAACTGAAAGAAATTGCGGATTTAAAAGCAACATCTCGTGTGTTATTCTGCTCAAGTTTTCCTTATGTACAGTACAGTATGGTTCAAAAGTCAGGATATGAGAAAAAATCATCTTAGGTATGTCTGAAAGAAGGTCCCAAAAGGGCACTGTAGGAGGAAGTTTTAATGTTCAATTTATCTACTTGAATTTTGAGGCATTTCCAGTTTGTTACTTTGCATAGCAATCATTTCCTGATTTTTGGACCATACTGTATGTTTCGTGGTAGACACTCAAAAATCAATCATCTTATTTTTTTGAAGTTTCAGCTATTTGCTGAGAGTAAGCTTATGATTGCTGTATGTCATGTATTTAAGTAAACAGTTTAATTTTCTATGATATACCATATAATTCAATTCTGTACACTAAATATTTGTGTCAGCAAATAATTTTGTAGTAATAAAACATTTCATCTCATAGAAGCATTTTTATCTACTTAAAAGAAAAACATTAAACACTGTTTTAGGATACCGGTACTCTCTTATTTTAAAGTTTCATTAATCTTTGATAACTGTAAAATTAAAGTTTAAAGGAGTAAAAACTTGAATTATCCAGAAGCAATACTTGGCAAGATTCATATCTTGCCATGTACCGCTTCTGAATAATTCAAGTTTTTGTTCATATAATGATGATTTATAATCTTGACTGACATGATACTGTGACTGCAGGGTCAGAGCCTCTTTGGCACCTTGTCAGGATGACACCACTGAGTCTTTATGGACAGACACAGAGACCGGATTGGTTGCTTAATTTCGTTGCGTGAGTGATCGCATTTGCAGGCTTCGGACCCGGAATGGAGGCAGATGGAAACGACCAGAGGAGTACACTCCACTAGTTATCATTTAATAAAAATACCTGTTTATTGATAGATAATATTTACAAATTCTATGAGATATTGCTTACAAGTTTCCATCATTCAGAAGCTTAGCCAAATGGCTAAAGTGAAGTTAGATGTTTAGCAAAATTTCTAAAGGGAGAGTGTATATACAAAGATATACCCAACATGACCCTGTTTGAGAGAAAGAGCTCTCAGTAAATTCGTGAGATGGTAAATACCTTAATCACTTGTTGGTCCTAGGAATTGGTAATCCCAGATTCAGCAAATTGATGATCGGTTTGATGAAGACTCAGCGACTCTGGAAGAAAAGGAAAGTTCTTTTTCTCTTGCGAGGGCAGCAAGTGGCAACGGCTGAAATTAGCAAATACTTCCCACTTAGGGAAAAGGTTGATGACGACTGCCCCGGCTTGTTGTCATCCCTACCTTTTATTTGGGGGCTCCTCCTGGGTTTTTCCCATGACTTCATTAGTAGGCTTAGTACATTGGGACTAATAGTCACATTTTCACTCATTGATTCTGGGTGACACATTCAATGCATCATCTTCAACAAGGAAATAAGTCTGTGAGAAAATAGTTTAATTATCTTTGATGATTTTAGCAAAACAACTTTAACGAAAAACTAAATTGAACAAAAATTTTTTCATCAAACTTGGCTCTCACAATACTAATGATACTTAGCAGAGAAAATCATGATATGATGGCAATAGTACTCTGTAGAGATAAAATCTTGACATGATTATTATTTTACCATTTTTTATTGTATTCATTAGTTAGATAGTTTTCCATGAACCTTAACAAGAAATGTGTAGTCAATGCCAGATTATGGAATGGGCTGACCGGCCACCTGCCTGGAGCACTAAAACATAGGAGGTGCGAAACAAGGCTGTCACTAGACTCTTACAGACTGTGCTCCTTCCAAAACTAATTACTTGGCAATGGGAGCATTGCTATACCTCTGTTCAAAGCAGATGCAAATATTGAAAGAACATAGAATAATTCATTGTCTTTTATTGATAGAAGTGTCTAGTTAGTAAATACAAAACAATCACATATTTAACAAGCAATGTAATAACTGCAATTTTTATCATACTTTTACTTTAAAATATATGCTCTCCACCTCAAATTAGTACTATAGTGTCTTGCCCCTGTACATCATACTTTTCTATTAGCAATGGAACTGTGCTGGTTGTCTAGCTAACTTCTTTCAGGGAAAAATTTTTTAATTGAAATAACGTGATTTCCAGTTTACATCAGAAGTTCGTATATAATTAATTGGGGCCTCCTGCCTCTATACTTTCCATATCTGATCTTGAAATTCATTTATCTTATACTATTCTTTAGATTAAGGAAAGACAGACAGACAAAAGATAGTGGGAATTTATAGGTCTATAATTTTTTCAAATCAACCCAAAAATGCTTTCTCAATTCTTTTATCTTTAAGTATGTACTAGTATGATAACAAATTATTTAAGTATAAAAATATTTAGAGGCATCACATGCACAAAATTATCTTGATCTGGCTCTGTATATAGTTAATGAACTGGCTTTTTGTTCCAGTTGGGTCAGTTGGGGTATCCTTGTTAATATGTTACCATAACATAGAGAAAAGGATGAAATGTATTAATCTTATTCTTTTAGATGTGGAATTTACTTAATCAATATTGCTTTGCTTTCTCTTAGGCATCAATATACCACACATCTAAATAAAAAAAATGGCAATGTTGAATAGTATGAAGTAGCACCATTCAACAATTCAACTTTAGATATTATAATAATAGTTTTAATAACATTAATAAACATGTCTAACGTCGACACAACAGCTCAGCAAAAAAAGTCACCAACACCTCCGCAGGCTAGACACGCCCCTTTTAATAACATTAATAAACAATATAAGAATATTATTACTAATATTAATAACAACAAATTAATAAGTAGTAGTGCCATCTGAGTAGAAACAAAGACAGTAAACAAACCCACAAACAAATACTTTGGTTATTTAAGCCAAATGATTTCCAGTTATATTACAACTACCGGCTTTACTGGTTCTTTAATCATTTTGCTTGCTTTAAAGATAAACTCGTGTGTATGTGGTATGTTAAAACATCACAAAAATTCTGCTGTATAGCAAATGTCATTAAAGATACAAAATACAATAGTGTCCAATCCTCAGAGGGGTTTGTATGTACGTTTCAAAGAATTTTGAAAATGTGAGCATTCTATAACTTAGTTCACTGTATTTTTCTTTTTTTTTTTCTCTTTGAAATTCACTTTCAAAAGTTTTAAAATGCGAGATATATACTAACTTTGAATTTTTTTCAGTATAAATTAAGATAATTTAAACTACTTGGCTTTTTTAAACATTAATTTAAATAATAATGGAATTCTGCTAAGTATAATCACTTTGAGACTTCCCTAAACTGATGATGATAATCTATAGATAACACAAAGTGGAGTAAGCAAATTAGAATAAATTCTAGTTTTATTGACTCTAACATTAAAAAGACATTAAAACAAAGCATGTATTACTTGAAATTTATTAATTGAACTCTGAATGCTAATAAGTTCAGGTACAAATATAAACATTACAATTCAAATTTATTAAAAGTTAATAATATAACAACATTTTTTATATTAAGTAAGTACCATTTCATATATCTTAGCCATGCAATCTGTGATTCTTGGTTGGGGCTCTGGAAGTTTTATAATAAATGTTCAAGAGCCTGTTTGGTAATGGAGTGACCTTGTTGCAGATTTTTCAGTCTGTTCACGTCACTGAGAAAATAGATTTGTCTATGCTACTGTGCATTTTTAAGCCCAATTAAGATTCATGAAATGAGCTGTAATAAGATAGATAACATACATTCCTAGTACAGTGGGTGATTAATTAACAAACAGTTTGGACTGTGAACAAATTGGACAATGAACACTTTTGTGAAAGATTTTTATGTTCAGACAACAAACACCTGACAGAACAAACACAAGAAGTGACAATACATTTAGGATTTGTAAAACTAGACCTATATGTTACTGGTATCTATGAATGGTTTAATGAAGAGACTTTCATAACCTTTTTTTCTAGTTTATTTCTGTTCTCCAAATTTTTGTGTTTTCCTGAACTTTTTATTTAAAAAAAAAAACTGATAATATTATGGAACCTAAAAGGGTGGAGTGTCAAGAACTGTGTTTACTATAGAAACTTAACAAGAGATAATAGCCAAGGTAGAGTGTGGGCAGATGATGTCTAATGTTGCTAGGCAGTATGGCTCTGAGAAACAAAGATGTGCCATCGATGAAAAAATGGAGAGATTGCTTTTAGTTTGTTATTACACGTAAATAAATGTATTAAGAAATTATATAATTTTTTTTTTTTGAATTGCCAGAATGAATTAATCAAATTCCCATAAAAATTTATGGTAAATCTGTAATTGGTTAATGAACAATTCAGGTAATGAACACAGTCTTGGAATGGGTTATGTTTGTTAACCAATTACCCACTGTACTCAGTGTCCACAATGTGCTTTAATACAGGTCTTTATCTTGGTTGTCACTCTTCTACTGTTGTATAGATGTTTTCCTTAGGAAAGGGAGCCCATTCACATAGGAGGGACTTCTTGAGAGCCTCAACACTTGTGTAGCATTTAGCATAGACCTTGACCTCTAACTCTGACCATATGAAGTAATCCAATCGGTTTAAGTCAGGTGACACAGATCATCACTCTTCCATTGAAATAAAATCTGGAACTTTCTCTTTTAACAAATTCTGCATAGTTTTGGCATTGTGTACTGGAGCTGAGTCCTGTTGAAAAGTAAAGTTTGATATTTTTGAACAACATTCTGTTCAATGGTGTTCTACCACTGTTTGAAGAATCTTTTGTTTTGTAATGGTTCCTGGCACTCACTTTAACCTCTGTTAATACAAAACAAGGTTCTGTTTTTCTTTGTCAACTGATCCCTGCTCAAACTCATAATTCTGGGATGATGAGTCCTTTGAGGCTTCTAGACATGCAGGGGAATTCCTTTCATTGATTTGGCATAGGTAGTCATTTTAATTGTTAAATTTTCCTCCTCCATGGTAAAAATTTTATCTGAAGAGAATATTTTTCACATTTTCTTCATACTTCTGCAAAAGGCAATGACACAGCAAATCAGCATTTTCTGCTTTTCAGCCTGTGTCAGCATGTGGTATTAAAGTCTCAAGCTTGAGGTACTTTTTCAGTATTAGATTGTCTTGAGACAATTTATCTATAAGGCCTGCCTTTTTGGCATTGACAAAGTTATTCAGTTTTTCAAAGCATAAAACATTTATGGAGTCCTTTTATCCATTACTTGGTCAGTTCTCAATATTATTAGTTTTTTTGTACCTCTTAATGGTACAGTATATCAGGTTTCATCTAATATTTCCAGGTTTTAGCAGATGGTGAATTTCAGATTTCTTTGTTCTTTAAGAAAAAGCTGAAGAATTGTCTTATATTCTCTTTGTAGTTCTTTCAAGAACAAAGACTGCAATTTATTTTTTGTAGAATTCAAAAAATGTTCAAACTGCAAATAGCTGCAGACCATTGAATCTCTTCAGCTTCCAGTAAAACATAAAATGCATCAGTTCACAAATGTTTTTGGATTCAGGATGATTCTGAAAATGTTTATGAATTGATACATTTTATATGTTTTGCTGAAAGCTGAAGAATCTCAGCAGTTTACAGATATTATGTTTCCACTCATAGAGAAGTAGGTTTTGTAACAGCAAATAGAATAGGTATGAAAATTTAAATGAAAAGCATGTCACAGTGTGAAAAATAAGACAAATTTCGTGCCAGAACTTAAATTATTATTTAAATTAAATTAAAGAGCTAAATGATTAACTTTTCTCTCTCTCTCATGCCCATTATATTGGTGATATCAATTATTAAAATTACCTTCTATTTACAATAAAGTTTACAAAACTTGGCATTATCTTTCCGAATAAATGACTACTAATTTCAGGAAGTCAATATTTAATAATTAAAAGAAATGTTTTCAGTTAAGATCTGATCATTCTTAGCATTTCACCTAAACTGAAAATGTTTCATTTAATTAATAAAGTTGACTTTCTGAAAATTAGTATTCATGTATTCATTTCATCTATATTCTGTTTAACTTTTTTGAGTGTATTTTAGCATTTATCATCATAATTATATCTTCTTTTGTAATTATAATTATAACGCAATGAATTAAATTTGATTGCTAGATTATTTTTGTTATATTTTGACAATTAACAATTAATATAAATAAATTTTTATGAAGATAGGCAGTTGGACTATTGCCTATCTTTATAGTTATTGATAATCACAATAATCTTTGAATTAAATAAATTATTAAATTTAGTTCAATTACTTTTTGTAATATATTTTGAAGTTTAAACTTAATACTTGTGAAATGAAAAAAATTTAAAATATTTTAACAGAATACAAATCACAGCTTTTTTTGTTAAATTCTTGTGAATAGATTTTTTTTTATGAATATTAAAATATTATTATTTATTACTTACAGCTCTCCTCATCAAAAAAGTGTTCTAAACCACGTTTCCAATCAAATAATTCCTTTCAAGAAACAAAAAAGTAAGGACAATGTTTTAAGTTTAAAAATTATATATCACTCATATAAAAAATTTTTAAAACAATATTAAATTTAAATCTATTATGTTATAATCATTATATATTCAGATTGTTGTAATTGTTTCTTATAATTAACATGGAGTAATTACAATTAAATACACTAAACCTAAAAACCAGAAAAATTTTTATGAAAAATGCAAACATTTTTGCCCATGTTGAATGTCTGGACAATCTTTAGTGTTGCAAAGGAAGGAGGAAATAGAGGGACTTCCACATTAAACAAAAGTTATTTCTCCTGGATATTTCCTTGTAAAGAGTTGCTAGCTTCCTGTCGTAAGTGACAGTCCTGGGTGCAATTTATCTGCAAGGCAGAAGTGGTGGAGGAAAGACAACATATAAAGGTCTTTAATAGTATTGGGGGGCATAGCCGTGCCGAGTTGCATATCAGGTGATCGTAAGAAGCTCTTTATCTCTATCATGTGTGTTTGACAAATGGGTAAAGGCTTTTGAAACCAAGGCCACCTGTGCTTTGTTCTGCCATCAGGTATGTTCTATTTGCCTTTGTAAAGCTTATCCATCAAGCCAGAGACATAAATATGCTATCCTGAAATCAATCATTGAGGTTGAAAATGGCATTTGCCCATGTGACCCTCTTTTACTCTTCCACATCAGCCATCATGTCATTGACCTGACAGATTCAGTCAACTCTTGCCTCTGTAAACTACACAACAAGAAGATCTCATGGTTAGCATGCAAAAGCATTCCAAAGAAATCCATCTTTAAAAAAAACTAAAATAAATTGCAAAATGTAATATACTATATTGGAATTTATGAAATGATAAAGGATGGTAAATGATGGTAAAATTGATAACTTTTTACCATATAAAAATGACAAAAATTAAAATAATGTAATTAACAGATTGTTCTAAGAAAATTTGAATATAGTTGTATAGAAATGTATAATACATCAATAAAAGCAATTATCATGGAGCTGGCAATAGGCAAACATGAGATATTATATTAGATTGCTGTAGTAATAAATAGGATATTAACTATGTAGTTTGATATTTATTCTATAGTTTGTAACAATTTAGTGGCTTTGATAAACAAACCTAATTCACCCGACCAGGAATAGCATCCATCTTTGCACCTAAACTTTGAACATTGACAGTCCTGGAAGCAGAAATGGAATAATGGTGATGAATAAAATAACATAGTCAATATGTTTTTTTTAACATGATATGGATGCTGTATATTCTATACATATATATGTAGTCACTTTAATCCGAAAACTTTTTTTGTTGACAGACAGTCTTACAGCATTAGTGACACTGTCAACCAAAAAAGTTTTTGGATTAAAGTGACTTCATATATATATATGTATAATCAATATGATTGACAATTTATTAGAACTAGAAGCATCATTATCAGACACAAGTGAGGATTTTCACAACAGTGAAAATAAAACAAAAAAAAATTTTATTTGGGAAAAAAGTGGAGTAAAATAAAACTTTTGTCTAAAGTTTGTTATTGTTAACTGTTTAATATTGTATTTCATTACCTTGGAATTGATGCGAATTGAGTGTTTTAGTTCAGAGATTGTTTTCTATATTTTATTTAAAAAATTTTTAGAAATATAGTTACTTTTATTCATTTTAAATCTTTTATTATCGTTTTTCATTATCAGGACCTATTTATTATTAGCAAAAAGTTCTAATATTGAACTGGATTGCTTGCCTTTATTCTTAAATAATCAGGTCATTCAATTTTATTTTTCATATTGCTATCTAAACACTATTTTTTTTTAATCCAGCATTTATTCTTTTTTTTAATAAAAAGAACATTTTTAGCTGCTTTTATCAGCCATCTTCAATTTTAAGTTCCTAAAGAGGCAGTTTTTAAATACTTGAAGATGGCTGGTACAAGCAACCAAAAATGTTCATTTTATTAAAAAAAAAAAAAACTAAGGATAAAAAAAAAGTTTTTTGGATAGCAATATTGACATTTGCAGTATTTGTGTAGAAGTTGAAAACAAAAATTAGATATGATTTTAATTTCCATTTGGAATTCCTTTGAATTAAAAAATTTTTTTCTAATTGCTATATTTTGGTACAGATGAACAATAAATAATAATTTACTGGTTATTTTTCAATGAGAGATTTTATCTCATATTTTTTTGCTTAAAATATAGTATGAAGGATTATAGTCCTTTATGCAAGTAAATGCATTACAGAAAGGTATGTGATTTACACAATGTTAACTCTGGTGACTTTGTGAATGATAGGCAAAACTAGAGTACTACTGCTGTCAGAGACATTGAAATGTAATGATTGATATTAGTATAAACTTATGATGACAAATTCAGTGATGGAATTTGTAAAATGAAAATTCAATATTTGAAAAAGACTGTTTTATTTGTAATCTTTAAATAAAAGATTTATTTTTTGAATTTCATTGTGCTGTTATGTAAATTGTAAAAACAAGACTCAAATATTTTAATAACATAATTTTGAATCATTAGAAAAGACTAACATTTTTCTTTTGAGCATTAAAATTTATGAAGCAAACTATCTTCTTTCAATAAGATTTTGGCCACCAGGAGTGCAATACCGAGTGACAAAATAAACGAAATAATGCGAGGGACTGGCAACATCACTGAACTCTCTGGCAGGAAAGTAAGTCTTTTTGTGTTGACTCTCCTGGTGAACATGTGCATTTACAACATGTCATGAAAGTTTTTTTGTGTACTGTGACCATTGTATATATTGTGTTTGGAGATTAAATGTATATATTTGAATCAAACTCTGTGATCGTCTGACTGATCAACTGCACCACTGACAGAACATGCAATGTACCTGACTAAGATCGTTGATAAGGTGCGTTTCAAATTTATACAGACACGAAAAAATTAAAGTGAAACCCAGATTTGCTGCATTTGTGTGGAAACATGTAAATCCATGTTATTTTTAATAAAACATTTGTCACTTAATGCAGCAAATTTAATTTTTTCGTGTCCATATAAATTTGAAACGCACCTTAGTATGGGTTCAACATGACCTCTTGATTGAGCACACTACAAGATCTTATATAAATATTGTGACAATAAAAATTATTTTATTGAATTGAATTTAAAAATTCTGTTTAGTACTTCCACATTGTTTGAAAAGGGAAGAATAAAAATTTATCTGTTAATATTTTATAAATTCACTAAAGATCAAACAAAAGATATGTATTTTTGGATGTACTGTACAATGATTCATATATAATCTACAAAAATTAACTATAATTACTTTTCATTATTAACAAATATCATTTGTTAATAATGAAAAGTAATTATAGTTAATTTTTGTATCATATATTATAATTATAGTTAATTTTTGTATCACTGTACCACCAAAGATTTTGGTGGTACAGTTATGATTTTTCTATTATTTATTTATTTCATGTAAATGAAGTTATTTTTGAGATTTATGTATATTAATGTTGTTAATTTTTAATTTCAGAAGTGGTAAAAAAACAGTGTTTGCTCTAATAGGCGCTACAACTCTTACTGCTGGTGGTGTTATTGCATATGCTAAATATGATCCAAAATTTGCCAAAATTTTGGAAGAAAATGTACCATTTTCTGGATCTGTTTTAAAATCTATTCCAGATTGGAATGATATCACCTCTCTGTAAGTAAATTTAATGTACTTTAAAATTATTTCCAGACTTTGGATTTTTAAGTTTTCTGTTATCAGTTTTGAAATTCACACTGATTTGAATTTTTAATCTGTTAATTTACTATCTTATATTATGGAATTTACAAAGTTTTTTTTCTGTAATTTTACTTTTCACGATGAGCTGAAATATTTGAAGGTATTGATAATTATAGTAAACATTCATAGAATCTTCAGTAATTAATTGTATGATTTGAACAGAAAAAATATTTCAATAATTTCAAATTATATTAAAAATTTAAATTAGATATTGTGAAAATTTTATATTTATGAGCCAAGTTTTTTCTGATAAATAGAGATACTTTACTACTTGATATATTCAGAACAGTTGTTGATTCCAGAATTGGTTCAAGATTTTTCTGAGAATTATTTCTGATTATAACTAAATGATATAATGCTTCACTAACAGTTGTGAAAAGGTACCAATATCATTACTATTTGAATTATTTGACATTCTTGACAGTTGAATTGAATGAAATAATTAGTATATTGGTCTCATATATTTATATTTGACGACTTTATATTATTCTGTGGGTTTTCTATTTCCTTTCTAATCACTTGATTAATTGTAAGTATGAATATGGATTCTGTTGAAGTTATGCCTTATAATAATATGGACATCTTATAGTTCATTATTGTATTTGCTATATAAAAGATTTTAAATTGTATGAATTGAGATGTTTATGATACCAAGATTAATAAAATTTTGAGATAAAGAAATTATCTGTAGACTGTTCAATAGTTTTGTAATTGTTTTTCTTAATATTATATTTTAACAAATTGTTTTTATAGTGCAGAGAAAGGAAAGTCTGTGATAGAACCCATAACTTCAGTTTTTAAAGATAAAACACCTAAATCATCATCTTCAGATGAAAATTTGAAGGAAGGTCTTCTTAAAAAAAAATTAGAAAGAGATGCTAGCAAACAGGTATGCATGTAGATTATTGTTTATTGAAGTCACTTGAAAAAAAAATGTTATTAAATTATGAATTAAAGACATGCTTTTGAAACTTAATAATAATGTATTAATAACAAATCAGAACAGATTATTTTCAAACATAAATAAAGTAAAAACTTGCTATTCCTATCAAAATATAACTATAATTATATTGATCAGCTTGAAATATTTTTCAATATCTATTGTATTAAAGTTAATTACTTATCTATTTAAAATAGTAGTAATTTTTTTATGATCAGAGGTATTGAATATTATTAGATATTGAAGTATTAGTTATTTGAATAATTTTGTTGATTTTATTTTTGTTTTAATATTAAAGATGCATTATTTATTAATGAGATGACATGAGAACAAACAAAACAAAATTCATTTATATCAGGTAATTGAATGAAAAATTTACTTACAAGGAATAGACTTAGTGACACTGTGAGCCTGCTATACTTATTGCTGTCTTGTTGTGTATCACAAGAAACATTTAGATATTGAACATTTATTTACTATGGATTTGAAGAATAACATTTGAAACTCCCTGCTGATATCATTATCTATTTCTTTCATGTAAAGTTTTATTTAATCATCATATGCATTACTAGATTGGATCATTAGAATATTAGATTATATTTTTATTAGTAGCTTTGCAATATGAGTTGAAATAATTTTTTTAAATATTAGAATTAGAAGCAAATTGCTATAATATTAGAGTAGAAGAATGGTTTGAAATGAAAATACATTCAAATTTATTGTAAATTAAAATATAATAAGTGTAATTCACATATATAAATATTTTAAACTGTTGTTTGTTGTTATGTTTTCTTTTCATATTGACTTCATAGACCTATCTTTATCTATTTTTTTCCAGACAGAATTAAATTGAATCGATTGAAAATTAATATTTGTCATTGGAATTAGTGTTAAAATTAAAGCATTCATTAACCTATTGAAAAATACTTTAAAATATTTAATGTTGTTATATTCATTTATATATCTATAAAGTGATCTCAAATATTTCATTTTCGTCTTTCATTATATAATTATTGCATTAAGATATAAATATTTACATCATACAGATAAATTGTGTCATAAATTGAAAAATGATATTAAAAAAATAATGGTGTGAATTTCATACCTTTTGAAAAAGTCAAATTATTATTACCTATGTTACACGGAATAACAACTTATTATATCAGTAATATGTTATTGATACTTGGTTATTTAGTGCAAGTGTTTCCAACCTATGGCCAGTAGGCAAATGTGGCCTCCAAATATATTTATTTGGCTCATGTAGCTTGTTTTCACCAACATATTTTATCAGCATTAGAACTAGTTCAAATCATATAAACTTTTGAAAAGTTAACTATCATAAAATCAATAACCCTCGATGCAAATGATTTTAATAAAAACTTGTTTAAAGAAAGGAGTTGTTGAATTTTTACAAATTTCTGCCAGAAGAGAATTTTAAGTCTTAAGAAATTTTCAAGGGAAATGTTTTCTATATTTGCTTTTCAGAAATAGAAAACATCTCCCTTGCAAATTTCCTGTTTCAAAAATAAAGTATAGCAGACTCACTAATCTAGTCTTTTAATTATCTGGTATGCTCTTTACTGTGATCACCTATGCATTCCTGTTTACTCAAATTTCATTTGTGTGTACAGTAATGCAGTTTAGTGTGCTGTATTATTTGCTTGCCTTCCTCCAAAAAAATTCAGCAGCAAAGGGTGACAGGTCATGTCATTCATTGCCTTTAGGCAGACTTTAACTTTATGCATTTTCAGTAATCTGGCATTCTTGCCAATCTGGCACCCCTATGCATTTAGTATATTATATTGCTTTGATAGCATACTTATTTAACAAATTATGTGATATAATTTAATGTTTTGATTATTTGAAACCTAGCATTACACTTAAATCATATATTTGTATTGTGAAAATAATATATAAAGACCTTGAATAAGTTCTCGCTGTTTTTTTGTGAAAATTAACACTTTATTTAAATAAAGTCGTAATAAACACGCCACTGAAAGTATTGTTCATCACCAGCCACTACTTTTCTCCCATCGTTCTGGCAGCATTTGAATTCCACGTCGGAAAAACAGCACGTCTTTTGAGGCTCTCCAAGATTTGGCATATTTTGACATCTTCATAAGAAACCCATATTTTGGCATCTTCATAAGAATGGAAGTGCTGCTCAGCCAGGCCATGTGCCATCAATCGGAACAAGTGATAATCGGAAGGGGCGATGTCTGGTGAATATGGCGGGTGGGGTAGGACTTCCCATTTAAGCATTTCCAAGTATGTTTTCACCGGTTGTGCAACATGTGGCCGAACATTGTCATTGTCATATAGCGGCCGTTTTTCCTTCAATGCTTGGCTCAAATGCATCAATTGTAGTCGATAGTGATCTCCCGTGATGGTTTCGTTTGGTTTGAGCAGCTCGTAATAAACTACACCTAGCTGATCCCACCAAATGCAGAGCAGAAGCTTCGAACCATGCATATTCGGCCTTGCTGACGATGTTGATGCATGGCTGGGCTTACCCCACGATTTTCTATGCATAGGGTTATCGTAGTGTATCCGTTTCTTGTCGCCTGTCACGATACAATGCAGAAAAACCTTTCCTTTTCTGCTGTTGAAGCAGCTGTTCACATGTCAAAAGATGCTGTTTGACGTCTCTTGGCTTCAACTTGTATGGCACCCAATGTCCTTGCTTTTGAATCATTCCTAATCCTTTTAAACGTTTCGAAATGGTTGTGTGATCAACTCCTAATGATTCTGCAAGTTCAGCTAGTGTCTGACATGCGTCTTCATGAAGTAACGCCTCTAATTCCTCGTCTTCAAACTTTTTTGTTGCTCCAGATCATTCTTTATCTTCAACATCAAAATCATTATTTTTGAAGCATCTAAACCAATCTCTGCATGTTGTTTCCGACAGAGCATGGTCTCCATAAGTCTCAACAAGAATTCCGTGTGCTTCAGCTGCAGATATTTTTTGAATAAAATAGTACAATAAAATTCCCCGCAAATACTTTTTTTGGCACGAAACTTGACATGTTTAACACAATGAAAAAATAAGTTGTTTACACTTCGGTGAAATGACATACTGAATTTCAAGGTCGCTTATTGTACTTCATCTAAAAATAAACACACGTGGTTCTGGTAACGCCATCTGTTAAAAAACAGTGAGAACTTATTCAAGGTCCCTATATCTTAAACACTGCTTAAAGATATTAATAAATAACTTACAATAATTTATTACTTATTTATGATTTGTGAAATAAATTAATGTAAATATAAAATTCTGTATTGATCTGTCTCTTCAAATTCACATATATTTTTTTTTATATGAAATTTTTTTATTAGGTTGTATTATTATTGTTATTATTATTTTTTTTTAATAGGAAATTCAACCTATTCCTATTCCCCTTCCTCCACCTGTTTATGGAAAAGATGGTAAGTAACAAAAACTAATTCATCAATTTTAGTTCTTTATAAAAATGATAAGTGAATGAAGTTGAATTAATTATTTAATAAATAAGTCTTAATCAAACAATTAAAATTTTTGAATTACCTATTAGACCATTTTGTGAGGATCCAAATGAGGTCCTAAATTGCAGAATTCTTATGTTTAAATTATAATGATAGACTAAATATGAGAGAGAGAGGAAAAATCCCTTAATCTAAACAACACGGCACAAAATGTAAATGACAAGTCCTGGATGACTCCAACATGTGTTAAACGATCTGTCAAAGTCAAAATGAAAAGTTATAATTCTGACACAAGTGCTCATAAACAGGTAGAACTCTGACTCAAGCACTCATAAATAATGAATCTAGGGAAACCATTTCGGAAAAGGGAGAAGATTTAAGAGATAGAAAACATGTTATTCTTTTGTGTAACAAGGTGTGAAATTTCACACGTGCAGTCTACATTGTTTACAAACTGATTGACCTTGAGAACAGATGGAGTCCGCTTTCCCGGGTAGTTTTCATGTATGCTTTAGGGGAATATTGGTCTAAAGCAGGAGGGAAGCTATTACTGCATCTGTTCAAATATAACACAATATTGTCGATTTTAATGCTATTAAATTACGAGGGAACCGAAAAAAAGGTATGGGGAAAATATTCTACTGAACAAAAAACAAAAAAAAAAAAACCTGCTGATGTCATAAAAAACATCCAATAGCATTTAAAAAAAATTTACTGAAGTCAAATCGGTGAAATATAAGTTTAGAACAATTTAATTTGATTAAAAAACTCCCATAAAAAAACAATAGTGCGATTAATTACCTAATTAATAAATTATCATAAAATATTTTTGCGGCAAAAATAATTCATGAAATTTGCACAGATCATAGATAACGATGTATATATGCTGATCCATACATTTTTGAAAAATTTATAAGTCAAGGCTTTTTTAATGGCTCCTTAAAGTCCATGCCCGAGTTAATTCGGGATATGGACTGCGCAGTTGCACACGCAGCCTGAGTTAACTCGCGATATGGGTGGAAAGGGTTAAGACCAATACCAGCTTTTTGAAACCATCAAATGTGTGGACTTATCCATTCTCCATACGGAGTCCGACACTAATAACCACTATTGTCATCATCGTAGCTACTCTCGTGATTGTTTGGAGCTGTCGCAAACGATCAAGTTGTCTAAGAAAATGAAGACCAGATATCACATATCCCTTTCCCCATCAAGAAAAACAAGTGGAATCTGCTCCCATGTAGATGATTGAATTGATACCAGTAACTGTAGAGATGAATCTGCCTTCGAGGACTGTAGAGATGTTAGAAGTCAATTAATCAATGTTGATGAGACCCAAGTGGGAAGAGTCTGTCACACTTCCTGTCAGGGTCGAAACTATTCCTACTCAAATGAGACATTTATAAAGTTATGAGGTAGAATCTGTACCTCCTTAGCAATAATCTGATGTACAGTTTCACTGGAGAAATGACTGAGACTCAACTATCTTTCTTTTCCTCTTTTTAGAAACAACCATGGAAGAACAGACTGCAACTACTTCCACAGAGGCAACGAACACCAGATGAGGAGCCACTCAACATTCCTTTTCGGATCCTGCACTGGTCATCCTTTTTGAGTGTCCAGTGTGTTATGAACATATGTCACCCCCGATGTTTCAGTGTCTGGCAGGTCATATGATCTGTTCCTGATGCAAAGAGCTAGTACAGTGGTGTCCGACTTACCGTGGGGAAATGGGTAATAATTGAGACGTTTCCCTGGGGAAATTGGCCAAAATCATGGCTATACCCTGCAAGAACAGGGACAACAGGTGCAAGGAATCTCATATCCAAAAAGAGTGAGGAGCTCACTAGAGAAGCTGTCCCTTCAAAATCTGTTCATGTCCTGCTATGGACAATTTCTGTGCATTGGAAGGGAGGCACCAGCAAGTAGTCCCTCATATGATGGAAACTCTCCCTAACTCCACCTAAATCATGATGCTGCCCGAATGCTGATAATTGGACTAGATTTGATTCAACCTTTAACTTGGCTCACATGAATACATTGCTACAAATGAGACTTTTTCATCCAAATTATATAAAAACTGAGAATGTACAAAATTCTTACCTTCTTTATATTGTTGTCAGAAATGTCTGAACTCATCACGTTGCAAATCATTTCAAGGGGAAAATCGAAATTAGGGGAAAGGGCAGACTCGTGGTGTGGGAATCAATCCTGAGAAGCATAACAGTTGATGTCAAAAGAATCACCTGATCCGGTGACTGCCTAATCCTGCATTCAAAAATGTTAGAGAAAATGCTTGAAAATTTGATCCTGTCAGTCGTGGTAACTATCCAGCACAGGAAAAACTAGAGTCCCTTGGAAGGGACAGAGCAGGATAGCAAACAGTAATAACTCAAATCGGTCTTAGAAATCCTTCTCTCCTAGAAATATTGTGAATGCGGATATATCTGTCGAATATTTAATGCGGCTAAATTGTGTCGCTCGTATAGAACATAAATCCTTGAACTTGGGTATGAACTCTTGCATATTAACATTCACTTTTCTTTGTCTTGTCAGACAAACTGATGGAGGAGTCAACAGAACGCTGGAATCTAGATGACATCGATTTCGATGGAATATTCATTCATTCCAGCATCCAATGGGAGGACCTGAAGCATAAGGTAATTGCACTCTTCATCATGCTATTAGAAGGTTTGAGAGGTAGCAACACCCCAATACCTGGAGATAATTGTCCTCCCTCAGAAGGCAGAGGCCCCAGTGAATTGCAAGCAGAGGTGGATGAGATCAATGGGCTTGCCGAAAAACGAGCAATCCAAATTCAGAATGAGAGAAGACCAGGGGATTGCAATCAACGACAGTCAGACCAAACAGCAACCCAAGTGGCGGCTTGGATCAACCAGAAGTAACCTCCCAAACCACTAACAGACCTCAACTATCTCCACCGGTCAGAACAGAAGCCAATTTGCCTCGACCCCGACAGGGAGTGGGTCAGGGACAAGAAATCCTGGGTCTTACAGTGCTGTCAGGATAAGTACCGGGAATAAAATGCTTGCGGACGAGCAGGAAGTTGGAACTGCCTACAGTAGGAAGGGCCAGCCCTAGGCCCAGGGAGATAAAGATGAACCAACAAAGGCCTGAAGATGCCCAATGGGAGAAAATAAAAATCTTTGTATAATGGTTCCAAGTTCCTATTTTTGTATACTCATATATATATATTACATAATAACCTCAGCATTTTATATCCTATAATAATCCATTTAATATTTTTTTATACATACTCAAATAAACATATATTTACTCTATTCGTTCCTTTTCTAAATAAACCCATAACTTCACTCATGAACGTGCATAGCTGTGTAAACTTTTGAGTAAAGTTCAAAATACCATCACATACACCAAGTTAAAATTCAAAACTTATATATATATATTGAAAATAAACGTATGTACAGTTACAAAGGTTCACAAAACAAACATTTACAAAACGTTAATCGTAACAAAGTTAAACACATTTATCTGCTACAACAGGTCCGTCAAAAAGACACCTTGCGACGAACTATCTTTAAAGTCATTTACAGTCCAACGAGACGAGACAAGCTTCGGGGCAGCTTCGGCGAACTAAGACCAAACGTGAGTCCACAGTGAACTGAACTTCCCGCCACAACTCAATTCTTTTATAGGATTGAAGCAGAATTGGATTCCACCAATCAGAACTTAGCAGCTCTACAAGACGTCCGCCGATGGCGTGATGTCGCTCAACCAATGAGCGGTTGAGTCTTCAAAAGTGGTCTGATCGCTGTTTCTATGGCGACAACTGTCGTTAGTCGAATGATTGGAAAAGCGCGGGAAAACCGTGTGCCAGACGATTTTTATCCCAACACCTCCACGGCCGAGGATCAAACAGTTTACTTAAGCCTGTTTGATTCCCTTCACAACACCAAACAACCTTACAAAAATCGTCCGATATCGGACTGACCCATACATCCGGAACATCCAGGAATTTCACCCATCTACGCGCAGAGATGCCTTTGTTACTGCGTAGTTCCCCTTCCGGTGTCCGACCCGACTAACAAAACCCTGTTTACTAATATACTATCACTGCACATCGGGTTGTATATAATACAATAAATCTGACTTACGGAACCTTTAACCGATGTGTATCACTTTTTCTTTCAAAAATCAAACGTTTTCATAACCCCTTCTGGGTTCTTCATCAGGATAACAGCTGGATCGAATAGCGATTTCAAAAAGTTTTAATGATTCCGAACTTGAATCGTTCCATTCGCTTAATCCGTCACATGATGTAATTGAAATTGTTCTATTTTGACGGTCGATGTTCAAATTTAAGAGAACTATGCAAAACATGTTATTGAGATATAAAGATTATTTAATATTCTCGTGTTCCCTAATATCATTTATTTTTAAGGCTTAATATAATTTCGTTATCACTCTTTATGGAGTAGTTTTTGCCACGCCATGGAAAGGCTGATCTCTTCTCTTGAATTAATACACTCGGATTTGTCATACGCCCTAAAAATTTCCATCTCTTCTAGCCATTTTAGTTGGTGAATATGTGGTGTGGAGGCAATTATCCGTGCTGCATTGAAGTCCGCCACTATTTCGGGATCAGTGGCATATGTGGAGAGTGAGGTTGTGTGCCTGTTGTGCTGTATATCCGAAATATGTTCTTTTAATCTAACCTCTAACGAGCGTTTAGTTGATCCCACATATACCAGATCTCTGTTGAACCTGTTATCCCTTATAGGAATTTTATATACTCCTGATATCCTCTCCATCCTGGATCCGTCTTTTTCATTACGTAGGATGTCAAACAAGGTGCTGCATCTTCTGTATGCTATGTTAACATTTCTTTGTTTAGCAATGGTGTTGTACAGGGACTTCAATAGCGGGTTGAACTTAATGGGTATCCTCCTATTTTCTATATTATTGCTTGTGTTTTGCGTGTTGATTACAATGTTGGAAGAAGCCTGTGTTTGTTTGTGGCGCTCTGCGATCTTTTGTATAATATTTCGGTACCCGTGTGATCTGGCGATACTTTCCAAGTAATTTAACTCCTCCGTTAGTGCTTGTTGTGTGGAAGAGTGTGTGTAAGCTCGTTTAACCAATGCCCTAAAAGCCGCCATTTTGTACTGGAAGGGATCACATGAGCTTACTGGTATGTATGCCGGTACATTAGTAGGTTTGCGAAAAACCGATGTGCGGATGATGGAATCATCAAATCTTATGTCCAAATCCAGGAAATGTACTCTGGTGTTACTGTGTTGTTCCATCTCTAATGTCAGTCCATACGGGTTGTCATTCATTTCGTCTAAAAAACAGGCTATGTTGGGGGTTGTCCTCCATAGGATGATGATGTCGTCGACATATCTTTTGTATAGTATAATGTCGTGGAGGAATTTAGGCAATGTCCTGTTTTCCAATTGTCTAATAACTAGTTCACATAAATCCCCGGTTACCGAACTACCCATGGGAACACCTCTTGTTTGTGTGTACAACTTTCCTTTAAATTGAAACACCGAGTTGTAACAAATTAGATGGGCCAATTTTAGTGCCTGATGTTGTAGCTCATTGGAGCCTAATTTTTCAAAAAGAAAGTCCCTTAGGGTGCAGAAGCATGGAGGAAGTTCAATCGACGGGTATAAGGATCTAAAATCCAATATTGTAGCCTAACACGGAGAGGTGACCATCTTGAGTTGTTCTATTAATTCCAACGTGTTGGAGATGGAAAATCGGTATCCCTGCAGGTATGGAGTAAGAATGTTGTGTACCTCCTCCTCTAGCTTTCGTGTGGGCGCTTTGGCCCTATCCACCACTGGGCATAGCTGTTTCCCTTCTTTATGTGTTTTAGCAAAAGCAAATAATTTTGGGGCATCCGGTGCGTCCATTATAATGTTCTTCAATTTCAATTTGGTAGTTAACTTCGTAGAGGCGAAGCGTTTGACTCTTGAGTGTATCTTATCTATCATGTTATATTGAACCTTGGAAAGTATCGCCAGATCACACGGATACCGAAATATTATACAAAAGATCGCAGAGCGCCACAAACAAACACAGGCTTCTTCCAACATTGTAATCAACATGCAAAACACAAGCAATAATATAGAAAATATGAGGATACCCATTAAGTTCAACCCTCTATTGAAGTCCCTGTACAACACCATTGCTAAACAACGAAATGTTAACATAGCACACAGAAGATGCAGCACCTTGTTTGACATCCTACGTAATGAAAAAGACGGATCCAGGACGGAGAGGATATCAGGAGTATATAAAATTCCTATAAGGGATAACAGGTTCAACAGAGATCTGGTATACGTGGGATCAACTAAACGCTCGTTAGAGGTTAGATTAAAAGAACATATTTCGGATATACATCATAACAGGCACACAACCTCACTCTCCACCTATGCCACTGATCCCGAAATAGTAGCGGACTTCAATGCAGCACGGATAATTGCCTCCACACCACATATTCACCAACTAAAATGGCTAGAAGAGATGGAAATTTTTAGGGCGTATGACAAATCCGAGTGTATTAATTCAAGAGAAGAGATCAGCCTTTCCATGGCGTGGCAAAACCTACTCCATAAAGAGTGATAAGGAAATTATATTAAGCCTTAAAAATAAACGATATTAGGGAACACGAGAATATTAAATAATCTTTATATCTCAATAACATGTTTTGGATCGTTCTCTTAAATTTGAACATCGACCGTCAAAATAGAACAATTTCAATTACATCACGTGACGGATTAAGCGAATGGAACGATTCAAGTTCAGAATCATTAAAACTTTTTGAAATCGCTATTCGATCCAGCTGTTATCCTGATGAAGAACCCAGAAGGGGTTATGAAAACGTTTGATTTTTGAAAGAAAAAGTGATACACATCGGTTAAAGGTTCCGTAAGACAGATTTATTGTATTATAAAACCCTGTTTAACGGGCCTATCGTACCCCCTTTCCTGACAGTGGCCTAAACTGTCCTCGATGCTCAACTCGTCGTTCTCAATTCTGGTGGGCTCCCACGACTGGGAGTGTGACATGTCCTGGACTTGGGCATCCCATAAACCCATTCCCTTTCCCCTACTGTCGATATTACCGCCTCCCGCCGCCTCTGAAAGAGGTTCCGGCTCCTTCCCCAGGAGAACTGCTCCCATTTACCCTTAGCTCCTTTACTTGTCTTTCTCCCTTTCTCTGGAGTTCCTCCTTCCGGTCTAATACTATTCGGTAATCCTCCTCCGATACTAGGGCATCCATGGTCTGGTGTAACTTGCCCGTCACGGCACAAGTCACCATCGCCAGCTCACACAACCTGTGAGGCCTTCCTCCCACAACCCTATTGGGACCGCTATCAAATCAATCCGGTGACTGAAGGATCCAACCCGTTTGATTTCTCCCTTCGTTTCTGCCACCAATCCAGTGACTGAAGGATCTAACTCGTTGGACTTGTCCCTTCGTTTCCGCCACCAATCCGGTGACCGAAGGATCCAACCCGTTGGACTTACCCCTTCGTTTCCGCCACCAATGATTCCCTTATGACCGAAATCTCATCCTCAGAGCCAACTATAGCTGAAAGATAAATCTGCCGCCTACTAGTTTACTTCTGTTCAGCAACTCCTCGACCTTTGGTTGATCACACACCATTACCCTCGCTACCGACAGTTCGTATGCTAGGGATGTCTTGCTCGTAGTTATGAGCTGTGCCTGTTTGGCCTTACTGGATGCCTTCTGCTCAGAACGAGCCCCCCTCCAGTGCCCTGGGTCGTCTACTTTCTCTTGACGGCCCGACCTGCCGAGCTCCGTGCCTCGAAGAGCCGCCTTTCTGGCTCTAACAAGCGTTCTGCTTCCCTCGCCTCGGCTTCCGTGAGTTTAACCCGTAGTCTCATCAATTCGAGATCGTCTTCTGGAACACCTTTGTCCCGCCCCATCTGTCTCTGCCTGTCTCGATCGTCCAACCTCCCCGGATCATCGTCTTCCCAATCTCCTGCCTTTGAACCCCGCAATTCCACGCGTCTAGGCATCTCTGTGCTAGCGAGCGAATTAAAGATTTACCTGGGTCAATGATTGCCGGTGTTGTTCTGTCCTTATGTCCATCGCAGATCAGCTTTCCGATCCGTGGTAATCCAAAGTAATCCTGTCGAATCCTGTGTAATCCTGTCGAGACTGCGCCAGTAAAGTTCAAAATACCATCACATACACCAAGTTAAAATTCAAAACTTATATATATATATTGAAAATAAACGTATGTACAGTTACAAAGGTTCACAAAACAAACATTTACAAAACGTTAATCGTAACAAAGTTAAACACATTTATCTGCTACAACAGGTCCGTCAAAAAGACACCTTGCGACGAACTATCTTTAAAGTCATTTACAGTCCAACGAGACGAGACAAGCTTCGGGGCAGCTTCGGCGAACTAAGACCAAACGTGAGTCCACTTTCTGAGTCCACAGTGAACTGAACTTCCCGCCACAACTCAATCCTTTTATAGGATTGAAGCAGAATTGGATTCCACCAATCAGAACTTAGCAGCTCTACAAGACGTCCGCCGATGGCGTGATGTCGCTCAACCAATGAGCGGTCGAGTCTTCAAAAGTGGTCTGATCGCTGTTTCTATGGCGACAACTGTCGTTAGTCGAACGATTGGAAAAGCGCGGGAAAACCGTGTGCCAGATGATTTTTATCCCGACATTTTGTATCAAGTCGAAGTCAGATGTAAAATTTTGTGAATTGTTTCGTCCCTATTTATGCAAGAGCGGAAGAGGGGAATGTTGCATTTCATTCCTGTGAATGTAAACTTCCAACATTAACTGAAAGTTTGCCCGGGAAGAACGCGTGTCAACCGGATTCGTCTGCCCGTTTGTATTGTTAATGCTCACTCAATAGTAACTGTACAAATTAGACATTATCCCGTTCAGGGTAAAGTAATGCAGTCGTTATTTCCAGAAAGACGGAAACATGGACTGACATCTTCCAGAGCTGCCAGCTAAAATGTTGCTATCCCGAGCAACATTTTAAAAAGGCAGGGAGCTCTGTGAGGACCCAAACGAAATCTGAAATTGCAGAATTCTTATGTTTAAATTATAATGATAGACTAAATATGAGAGAGGAAAAATCCCTTAATCTAAACAATGCAGCACAAAATGTAAACAAGTTCCGGATGACTCCAACATGTGTTAAACAATCTGTCAATGTCAAAATGAAAAGTTATAACTCTGACACAAGTGCTTATAAACAGGTAGAACTCTGACTCATAAATAATCAATCTAGGGAAATAATTTCGTGAAAGGGGAAAGATTTAAGAGATAGAAAACATTGCATATGATCGTTAAAGTACCAAGATGACAGAAATTATAAGTAATGGGGCTAAAGTATGAGCGTATGTCTTGCAGTTTTGTCAACAATCCCCAAGCACATTCAACAAAAAGGCATCAAATAGACACCTGGAATCAGACCTTTCTCGTGACCCGAGTCGGTCTCGGTTTTTGCCCGAAACAAAAGAGAGACCAATTGGGAAGTGAGGAAGGGGGATGAGGGGCCAATCGGAAATATGAATAGTGGGAGAAAAACTATAAAAATCAGAAATTTAAGGTCAAAGGAGAGTCTCTTCTGTATTCTGCAAAAAGTTGTGATTTGTGTTGTGTTGTGTTGCTGTCAACAACTAGGACACCTCAGCATATCTGCGAGCATTTGTCCATCGATCTCATCTCGTCTGCCCCAGGGCTACGACTGAAGCTGAAGTTCTTGCCAAAGGACTATAGACAATTGGAACTGTCAATTATTGGTGTAAGCATAAATGTTACCAAATAAATGGCTTTTTCTTTTGTAAGACACTTGTCATAATTTGCCTCCTCCTCCTCAGCCCACATGCGAAATTCCCTTAGGTTCATCCTGACGCGGGATTAATTGATCCCTTAAAAGTCGTCAACCTTACAATTTTTAATTTAAGATGAACAGATATTGGTGATCAGAACAATATGTCCATAAAGTGAATGTTCTTATATATGAACAAGTAAAACGGCAAAGTTGTATTTGGGACAAGACAATGTCTCGGAGACTCACTACTAAGCGGAATCATTTTGATGTTCAAGCGGGTCTTGTTCTCATTCTCCAATTTTCTTTGGTATCACTGGTTTTGAGCACGATCATTTAGACTTCACCAGCCATATCCACGAGGTCATCCACGATGCATTTTCGGTGAAATTAACCTATCTATGTCAAAATTTCTTTCCGTTGCATGTCAGCCCGGGTTGAATTTTTGTCAATGCCTAACGAAAATTTCCAATTTTTGAAAAAAATAATCATGGCTATTGTATTGTCTGAAATTATTTTTTATTTTGCACAAACAATATACAATTTAACTTGATTACAATGCCATCGGATGTAACGACAACCCTAGTATAACATCTTTAGTGGCGTGGCTAAAATCTGTACGTGGCACGTCCTACCTAGTCTGTGAAGTCCATGTCTTTTGTTCTGCCGGTAAAGATTGAGAAATGACCCAGGCAAATAATTTACTTAATTTGGATCGGCTACACGATATTTACAATTGTGGCGAGATATTATGGTCCCACGATTTTACTATACTAGATAATGTTAAAAAACCTACTTGTAACAACATAAAACCGTTTTAATGTCATATTTGAAGCAATCCCAAATTTACAAAATTAGCTTACAAATTTTATTTAACATAGAAGAAACTACATGTTCAGTCCTAAGGTCAGAGTTCACTTCTTAGAATGACTGTGGGTGGTACTCTCCCCCACCTGACTTCGGTGGGGTGAGGTGCCTGTTTGTAGAAGAGGGTTGCCATTTTGTATTTTATTTTGACTCAGTTCTCGGTCCCCGACTACCTACAAGTCTGGATTTTTTTTATGCGCAAATGATTTGGGCACCTAATACTCTGTGCCAAATATAAACTCTCGACATGTACTCCTTCATACCTCTAAGCTGGTAATATTGACCAGCAGTACGATTTTATAAACAAGACAGTCTTGTCAATAAGTGGATGTACAGCTAGTAATGTTTATTTGGTTTATGGAAGTTTTGTTCAAACTTAATAAGTAAACTTTTATAATATAATTCTAAATTGTTAAAATTATTAGTAGACAGTGACCCAATATTACTTCGTGTTTCTGGCTCCATAGTATCATCTATATTAAATGCTTGCTTTCAGGTAACTAGCTGTTTAAATTTTCCCATGAAGGAATGTTTTTGTCTTGTTTTAGGACAGCTTCAGCTTCTTAATCAACGTAAGTCACTGTTCTAACTGAGCTCAAACGTGTTTGACATATAAAACTATAAGTCAAACTACACATTTTTTGTTCTAATTTCCTAAAATCAAACCATGCGTGCTCGGTATTATCTTTACTTTCCAGTTCAGCTGTCCATGCATAAGGTTTCATTTTAACAATTTATAATGAAAACTTATGGTTTTGAATTATCATTTGATCCATCAAAAATGATAGTTTGAAAATGTATTGTTTGAAATATTGTTTGATTTGTCAAAAATGTTCAAATTTAGTTGGAACAGTGACTTATGTTTGTTAAGAAGTTGAAATCATCTTAAAACAGTACAAAAATGTTCCTTTATGGGAAAATTTTAAACAATTGCCTGCCTGACAGTAAGCATTTAATACAGATAATAAACAGTGACTTTATTCACTTTAAAAATGAAATTCTAGTTATTCTGTTTTGAACTAAATATGGTAAACCCTTGATTTAATTGACTTTGGATCTAATGGACAAAAAAAAATTTCTCTTATAGGAAAAATTTAAAACTTTCTTTTATTTATGATTAGAACATGGTAAAATGTTGGAACAATGAGTCAGAGTATAAATTTTTTGAAAGTATTTGAAGTTTTAAAAATTGATTTTTCGAGTATTATCATTCTAATATTCCATTTTGGAATTCTGTTTCATTAAAAAAGCCTAGGCAGGCCTTGAAGTTCCAAAAACGTTTGGAGTTTTTATTAAAGTTCTGTTCCTGTATTTAAAGGTTTTGTTTTTATTTGATAAATTTTTCAATGTACTGTACTGTACATTATATTATTCATTATTTTATTATACATTATAATAACATTTTAACACATTTGAACATTTTAAATTTGTTATTAATATATGTTTTTAAAACACACTTGATTTAACAGTCTCAGAAAAGCAGATGCCCCTTTCTTCTAATTAATTGTTAAATTGAAAAAAAGGGGTTATCTAATTAGTCAGTAAGCCATTTACTCTACAGCTTAGTGACTAATTAGTTCAATTAGTCACTAAGCTGATTTTTGATTTAATATTAAAGTGGATTTATTTTTATGATACATATAAAAACTTTTAAGGTGTTTTTATTATTTTAAATTTCAAATAGAATAAATATGAGTATTTATATATATAACTAAATTTAAATAATAATTAATTATTTAAATATATTGTGGAATTAATGAAATTCATAAACGATAAAATTAACTGAATATGATATAAAATTTTATATATTTTACATAAGTAATTTTATTAAATATAAACAAAAAGTTTATATAAAATTAGTAATTCAGATGATCAGTTTTTTGTAATATCTGCCAATTATACTTCATGTTACAAATATTATAGATATATATAAATTAATTATAGATATAATTACAAATTAAATACAAAACTATTTGTATTTAATTTGTAGTTATATCTAGTTGTAAATGAAACAATATTATCTATATTATAAATAAATCATAAAATTTTTAATTATGAAGACATGCAATTATATTGAAATAATTTAAAAAATGTTTTATATGTTTTTTGATTTCTGAATAGTTAAATTAATTTTTTTTGACATTCAAGTTCTGTGTATTTGTGAACAAATACACGGAAAACAGATACACAAATACACAGAAACAAATACAAATTTATTTATAGAAATATGACTATATTGAATAGAAATGATTAAGCTGGCAAAGAATATAGTTTATATATAAACTATGGGTCAATATAAGCTATATTTCATTTCATATCAAAGTTTTGAGTTAATGTCCAGAAAAATATTTATAATTTATAAATGTTTTGCATTAAAATAATTTTTGTAAAGATTGAGCAAAATTAAAACTAAAAGCATGTTTTTGCATTTTGCCTAGAGTATTGATGACTGATTGTAAATGCAAAAACATTTTGTATAGGTTTTGTATAATAATAAAACATCAAAATTTTCCTAATTAATAAATTTTAGTACTTCATGGTAAAAACAAAACGCACTAATAATATTTCAGTACAGCTTTTACATTTTCCAAAATTATATTTCATATTTTATAGAAATTAATTTTCTTACTCTATATTTGATCAAAAATTTTTTTTGTCATCTGTGAATAATAAACATTTTGTATAATCACNACACGTTAACAGATCTTTGAAAAATAATAATTTGTATCATAAATTTCTTTCTGTGTAGAAGAGCAGTCACATATTGAATCAAAGCAAAAGAGTGAAAAATTAAAGAAAGTTGATGAAAAAGAATTTAAAGAGATTGCTGATAAAAAGCAAAAAGCATCTCATGAAAAAATTGAAAGTAAAAAAACTCCTGAAAAGAAGGAGAAAATAAAAGAACAGGAAATAAGTAAACGATTAATTGAACAAGAAACACGTTCTTTAGAGCTTAATGATAGTAAGTTTAATTTTTAAATTTTAAATTAATTTATTTTTAAGTGGAAATTATCATAATGATTTTTAATATTTAATTTATTTTTATAATTTTCTCTATATTTTTAAGAAAAACTAAATGATGTTTTAACTAATATCATATTAGCAATGATGTTATAGATTAAAACTGAATATTTGATATAAATTACATGTTTAGATAATATGTAGTTTATGAAGTCTACAGTGAAGTACTTACATTTTATATAGTTCCACAATTTTATAACTTAATCAATAACATTTTAAGTGTTAATTGTAGTCTATGAACAGAGGATACTGTTCACTGCTAAGCAGTTACTTATTTAATTGAGATTTCTTCTCTCCTAATAAATTTTCATCAAATTTTGCATTTAATTAAGAAATTTAGGAAAAATTGTCTTTATTTCTGTTTTTGGATTTTTATTATCTGGCTTATGCTGAAAGAAAAAGTCTTCCATTACATATTGTGCTGTTTTAATTTGATTTTTATGTTTAGGAAAATAAGTGTAATTTTTGATAAATGAAAATTTTTTAACAAATACAAATTTGCATGTCACATTTTCATTAAAATGTTGAAAAATCTACTGTTAAAAAAAATAAGTTTTAAGGTTTGATGACTTCCATAAAAATGAAAATGTATACACACTTTCATTGTAAGGTAACCATCAAAACTGGAGCTTTTATTCTTAATATTGATAAAACTTTTATTGAAACTGTCTTGGTTACATTTATATTATAGTAAAACACAAATTGGCAAAATATTCTGGACTGTAAAGTTTGAAAATTTACTTTAACTTCTGATGCTGTGCATTCACACAATAATTCCAGCATTTCTTCCAGGAGTGAAATGCTCTCTGAAAGTCATTGACAAGTAATAGGTTTAGCAGTGTCTGCAGTTGCCTTTAAATATCCTTATTCTGATAAGAATAAGGATTTAATTTACAGTGATACCTCAGTTTTCATTGATAATCCATCTGAAAACAATTGGTGGAATCTGAAACCGATGAAAATCGAGGCAATGATTTCCATATGAATCAATGTAAATCCAATTAATTTGTTCTACACACTCCAAAACACACATCAAAAACACATTTTATAGAGAATAAATATAGTGTTTAATACTGAAAACAATAAGAAATTAATATAAAAGACTAATGTAAAGAATAAATGAATGTTTAACATGGCATTCGAAGGCCAGCAGCCCTTCGAATGCCATGTTCTGGCCTTTTAGCTACATCATGGGACCAATGAGTCCCATGATGTAGCTAAAAGGAAAGGAAACAATGGAATTGTTTGGCTTTTTTTAAACTCTTTCTGCCCTGTGGGCACTAAGAGGGCCTCTTTTAGCAAGCCTGTTATGGGTTCTGCCAAGCCAACAATAGGGCGGCTGGGTGGTGAGTGACGAGGCCCAACATATCTGGATGGACCACTCCCGAAAAATTCCTGGGGATTTTTTGACCCGTCTGCATTAGATCCTGGGTCCCCTAGAGCAGTAGGTGCTACCTTGACTGCTCAGCCATCCAGCTGTCATAGAAGAGTTGTTTGGCTAGACGCGGGGGGAGGTAATTCTCACACAATGAGAAACAACGCCACACTGAGCAGGAAAACACATGGGTTGCCCTTTGTTTTCGCAAAATTAGCAGTGAGGTTGCATGAGCATGCCAACGAAATCTGAGGCAACCAATGAAAACAGAGACAAATTTTTCGCGAAAAAAATCAACAAAAACTGAAACCGACGATAACTGAAGTCAACGAAAACTGAGGTATTACTGTATATGCTTTTTCAATTTCATTTTAATTTTTTTTTTAAATTAACAAAAAGAAATTGCAATTAGTTAAATCTGGCAAGTAAGGAGAGTAGGGGATGACAGTCAGGTTGTTTTTGCTAAAAACATTTGAGTGTTCAATTTGAGTGAGTTGGAGTATTGTGGTGAAGCAGAATGTTGTGTCAAATGTTGAGGTGTTACCTTCCTACATATTTTGGTGATTTTTCAGTAATTGTGTGAAATTATTGAGATAAAATAATTTATATATATATAAATATATNCTTGCATTTCCTATGGCAATCATCCTTCTGTAAGTGGTATAATTCTAGCTCCAGTTACTGAAAAAATTTTAAGATCAAACTATGAAACCAATATCACAATTTTCTGACTTTTATTGAATTTTTCAGAACAAAAGTTTTTTTTGCTTTTTTTATTGTTGAAATTATTACTGTTATTATTAAATAATTTAATGATCTGTTTTTTTTTAAATGTAAATACATAAAGTAAATAAGTAAAAACATCAAATTATTGCAGATTACTGCACTTTTTTTGTAGTATGCAAATTTGCATATTTATTGAAATTGAATATAAATGAAACCAAAACTAAAATTTCATTGCACATAACTTCATATATCTTTCAGAGGACAGGAAACACTAAATGAATTCCCCAATCAGAATTGAGAGTGCATTTTTCAAATGGTGCAATTATAAATAAACACTAAAAAAATTGGTGTTTGCATCTGTATACATTATACAGGGTGTCCCAAAAAAATGTATACACACTTTAAACAACAACAATGTTGATGTTTATTAAAATTTTTCATTTTCAAAATGTAATAGAATCTACAGACATTATTTAATTGTTTTGTCAATGTCAAACTGATATCTGTTCTGGTCCAAGCACTGCTGACAACGCGAAGCAATGGAATTGCAAAAGTCATGAAATGTTTTGTTTGGTATTTGTGCGCATTCTCATTTAATGGCTGCTCTCAATTCAGCAACTGTTGCAGGTTTCATAATGTAGACTTTGTCTTTTAAATATCCCCATGAAAAAAAGTCTAGTGGTGTGAGGTCTTATGAATGCAGAGGGTATTCTACAAAATCCCTTCTTCCAATCCACCTGTTTGGCAAGATCTCATTAAGGTACAATCTAACATCATGATAATAGTGTGGGGGTACCCCTTCTTGCTGAATATAAAACTCATCTTTAAAGTCCTCTCTAATACTTGGCATGACAGACTGTTCAAGTAAATGGGACCAGTCACAGTAGTATCAAAAAAGATTGGTCCAATTAATCCTCTTGATAATAAGCTGCATCATATCTCCTGATAAATTAACATCATGTTCTATCGCAACATGTGGATTATCAGGTCTCCAGTAGTTGCAATTGTGGCGGTTAATTGTACCATTTAATTTGAATGTAGCCTTCTAAACTGTGTTTGCACTTCAACTGCACTTTCACACTTCCAGTAGCAGTTTAGAATAAATTTCCTTTGTACAAAGCTTAGTCTGACTTCCATTATTAATTCTAATGGGTTTAACATGGAAATAAAAATGCATCCATTGAGCTATCAGCTGTTAAAGTGTATATACATTTTTTTGGGACACCCTATTTTTATATTATGAACAATGAAATCTGTATCAACAAATACTTACTTATTATATATCAAATTAAACAGGAAAAAACGATCTTTAATATAAACTAGTTATAAAAACCATAAATTAATTATTTTCAAATGTGAAAGATTATTAAAAACATCAACAAAGGTCAGTCCACAGTAAGACTTGAAAGTATTAAATTAAGATTATGAATGTATTAAATATACTTTTAATTTCTATTTATTTATATTATTATTTTTTTCAGAAAATAGTTTATCATTTTTTAAGAATTCCATTATAAAATACAGTGGTACCTTGGTATACGTCTGCTTTAGAATACGTCCTGTTTGGACGAAACAAATTTTGCTCGGTATATGACTTTTGTTCGGTATACGACTTAATTCAATTAT
Source organism: Centruroides sculpturatus (assembly GCF_000671375.1). NCBI lineage: Eukaryota > Metazoa > Arthropoda > Arachnida > Scorpiones > Buthidae > Centruroides > Centruroides sculpturatus. The sequence continues at coordinate 724,034 of NW_019384501.1, read as the reverse complement.
ACGCGCCATCAATGAACAAGTAGCACTATTGGTGTACTAGACCAGACTAGACGTTTGCGGTGCAACGGTTTATAACTTTGTTTAATTTCTTCTGATTTTAATTCGTAAGTAAAATTTTATTATTTTTATTAATAATGAATCCCAAAAAGGCAAATGAAAAGCAACAGAAAACTAAAAAAATGACTAAAATTACAATGGAACTGATGAAAGAGATTGTTGAGAAATATGAAGGTGGCACGTGTGTTCGAGATTTTAACTGTTGTTTACTGTATTCCGAGAACGACAATTGTGAAAAATGAAGGCATTATTAAATCTGCTAACGTTGCGAAAGAGGTTAAATCAATTTCTAAACAGAGATCGAAGACATTAGATCATGTCGAGAAATTGCTTTTGCTTTGGATANTATATATAAATATATAATAAATATATAAATATATTATATTTATATTATATTGTAAATTTTGGAAATTTCTATGGACACCTGGTCCTAAAACGAATTAGTTAGAAAACAAATGATGGACAATCTATTAAGTTTAACATATTTAGATTTTTACAGCTATGATGAGAAATGTTTAAAATGTACAACAACCCTATTTATACAGACACTTCATACGATAAATAATTTGTGTTTGGATTAAAAATTACTGGCACGGTTTCAAAAATACCAGTACAACAACCTTGTTGTGTTTTTTGAGGTATACTAGTGATGCGACAAAAGAGGCATTTGACATCGACTAGTATCGGCACCCTCAGGATTTGGCAGCTCGCGTGCATGCACCTACCAGGACCATCACTGATTCCATCCAATAGCCACTCGTAGGGAGCCATCTTAAAACAAATAAATCTTAAAACAATCCACTTAGTCAAATGGCTAAGTGGATTGTTTTAAGATTTAAAAAGTAAATAATAATTTATGCTATTTTTATGTATGTTTCTTTACAAAGCTATATTTAATTATAATTTTCTTTAAAAGTATATTTATACAATTGAAGAATATTTTGTACCAGGTATGGATATCCACCACACATTTTATTTCATCAAGTAAGTTTTTATAATTTTATTTACAATTTTAGCCCTTATATCATGGCTAGCAATTCAGAATGTAACTGTGATATTAAAAATACATTTAGAGAAGTCTACGGTTTTTACTGGCTTATTGAACAAACAAATATGAATGGACTCTAGACCGTCACTGACGCGCAATTGACTGATTGCCCCCGGAAGTCGGTTTCTTACAAAAACACAGCTTTCCTATCATCAAATGTCACGGCGCGCCACTGCTTCTAGCTCTATTTATTGACAAAATTTTAAGTTTAAAATTTGAAGTCGATATCACAATTTTGCAACTTTTATCAAATTTTTTTAGAATGAGATTTCCTTTTTTTTTTTTTTTTTTTTTTTTTTTTTTTTTTTTTTTTTTTTTTTTTTTTTTTTTTTTTTTTTTTTTTTTTTTTTTTTTTTTTTTTTTTTTTTTTTTTTTTTTTTTTTTTTTTTTTTTTTTTTTTTTTTTTTTTTTTTTTTTTTTTTTTTTTTTTTTTTTTTTTTTTTTTTTTTTTTTTTTTTTTTTTTTTTTTTTTTTTTTTTTTTTTTTTTTTTTTTTTTTTTTTTTTTTTTTTTTTTTTTTTTTTTTTTTTTTTTTTTTTTTTTTTTTTTTTTTTTTTTTTTTTTTTTTTTTTTTTTTTTTTTTTTTTTTTTTTTTTTTTTTTTTTTTTTTTTTTTTTTTTTTTTTTTTTTTTTTTTTTTTTTTTTTTTTTTTTTTTTTTTTTTTTTTTTTTTTTTTTTTTTTTTTTTTTTTTTTTTTTTTTTTTTTTTTTTTTTTTTTTTTTTTTTTTTTTTTTTTTTTTTTTTTTTTTTTTTTTTTTTTTTTTTTTTTTTTTTTTTTTTTTTTTTTTTTTTTTTTTTTTTTTTTTTNGTTGCGAAAGGGGTTAAATCAATTTCTAAACAGAGATCGAAGACATTAGATCATGTCGAGAAATTGCTTTTGCTTTGGATAACTGAAAAACAGTGCTGGAGACAGCGTATAGGAAGCAATTATTTGCGAGAAAGCTAAAAAGATACATGCTGATCTCACGAAAAATCAAGCAGGAACTAGCCAGGAAAGTGAGGTGTTTAAAGCCAGCCATTTTTTTTACACGAGAACGGATTAATCATTTTTACATTACTTCTTATGGGAAAGGTAGGTTTGATATACGTCCAATTCGGTATAAGTCCAAACATCGGGAACGGATTAAGGTCGTATACCGAGGTTCCACTGTATTAACATTAAGATAAGCCATTGTATATTGTCACTTTAGTAATTTATAAAAGTCTTGTTTTATGAACTTATTTGTGTTTATTAATAATAATAATTTATCTGTTATAAGTAATAGATATGTATATATATATATCCATGGTACGGTTTTCTTTATATTCTCTTTAAAATCATATTGCACCCGAAATGCATAGTAAATAAGAAAATAAGGAATATGAAGATAAGCTATTGTCTCAGATTAAATGCGGTCCAGGCAAAAAAACGGTGGTTATTTCTGTAGAATTAACCCATGGAGTTTCATCAATTTTTTGAGGAAATATTTTTGAAAAATTGATTTAAAAAAAAAATAATAATAATTTAATTTTGCATTTTTTTCTATTAGCTGTTATAAATATATTTTATAGTTTAAATTAATTCAGTTCCTTAGTTGATCATTAAAATATTTTTCATTACAAATTTATATTTAAAATTTTTACAATAATAGCTATTCTCATTTATCTTTTATTTTTAAATTCAGAATTAGAAAAGAAACTTAAAGATGGTTTAAATGAATTAGACAAACTTGTGCAAAAAGCAACTGTTGTTCAGAGTGATGCAGTTGATGCTATCAAAGAACATACCAGAAAATTATATCTTGCATTGGAAAGCAGTGAGGTAAGTTATAGACTTGATATTGTGTATTTAAATTTATGTTTATTATATTAATTTTACAATATCAGCAATACAACAATATTTCTGGCAAGTATTTATATAATTTTAATTTAATGAATTTTATGGATGTATTTTTTTTTTTAATTCCTATGTTTGTTATTATTATTATTAAAAGCAATTATTAATATAGATAAAATAATAATGATGAATTATTAAATATATTATTTAAAAAGTAAATTTTATCAAAATTCAATTTACCTCTGTCATTTATTCTCTGAATTGCTACTAAATTAAGTTTGGTTCTAGACTGAAACACTTCAAATAGTAATAAATTTATGTAGTAATGAAGACCGGGGATATAATTACAAGGGAGGCAGAGAAGGCACTTCCCTCTTTGCCCATCAGACTGGGGGGGGACACCTAACTAGGTTTTCTTTTCAGTTAACAAAGTAATAAAAAATTTTATGGAAGATTTTAATTTAGCACCTTGGTATATAAGCATAGTGTTTAGCCATTTAAAGTCTTTAATTTATATATATCCTATAGTACTTTATGAAATTTTAATTTTTATGGCTATATTTTTATTTTTAGATAGATAGCATAGGGTCATGCCTAAGTCCAATTTTGGTGCCCCTTGGCAAAGTTTTACATGGAATAATAGATAGGAAGTTGACAATAGCTAGTAGATACTCCAAAATAGGTGTTATTTATATTAGCATGGGGCTACTTACCAAATTAGAATTAAAAAAAAAAACTAAATTTTGTCATTATGCTCCTTCATATTTGTCTTTTACTGTTTTTTATTTTAAATATTTTTGATTCATTTTTCTTTGAGATTTTCAATTTTTCAGTTCTCAATTTTATAAAAAAACATATGAGATATGAATGTTTTATGAGATGTTTCAAGAACTCTCATTTGGTAAATAACCTTAACAACAGGCAGAATTAACCTATTTGATGTTGAAATTTTTATTTGTTGCCTGTGACACCATGTTGAATTTTCATTGATGTTAAGCCTAAAAATTTTTTTAAAAAATAATAATCATGTCTACTGTATCATTAAAAATTATTTTTTTATGTTGCACAAACAAAATAAATATATTGAATAATATAGAAACAAAAAAAATTATATTTTAAAAGTTTGTTTTAATATAAAAATTGTGACGCATAGCGACATCTAGTATCAAAAACATTCCGACGTAAACACGAAAATATTCGGGATTGCCCACGCAGGTCAATGAGGTCAACACGAATATTTTCAGGAACAATATAGGACAGGTTAAAGACACACTCCTCTCATCTTATCTCTTTAGAGAAACTGCTCTAACCATAAAGGACTACATCAAGGTCTTTCATTTCTAGTACCCTAGTGCAGTAGTCTGCAACTTTTCTTACCTCACGGATCACTAAAGTCACAATTTTGAATTCCACGGACCATTATCATAAATTTTTTTAAATGATACAAAATCTGTAGAATAATGATCACAAAAGTTCAGTCTTACTATATTAATATGAAACTCGCATGTTTAATTATAACTTAATGCAAACCTAAAGTTCATTGTTGCTTGTTTGAAACAAGTTTATGGATTCTTCGCACATTTCCACGAAGGATGACAATTGTTCATGGAAAAGTGCAAAGAATCCATATTGTTTATTGTTCATTATTTAAAGAATCCATATTGTTTATTGTTCATTATTTAAAGAATCCATATTGTTTATTGTTCATTATTTAAAGAAAATGTGAAGAATCACAATATTGTTTATTGTTTATTATTTATTGATAACAATCACTTAGTGTTTGGTTTAAGATTTGAATAAAAATTCTCAATGCGTGTAAAAACCAACTAAGCATTTTGTATTTTTTTTGTAATACTTTGTGTAACCTTCGGGTGATCAAATTTCTCCATGGACCACCCAAATTTTCTTGCGGACCATTTATGGTCCGTGAAACATCGGTTGCTGACCGTTGCCCTAGTGCAATGAAAATTTTGAATGACATGACCATGATTGGATGATCTTCCAAAGAGAGAAACAAAGCAGCAGTTTGAATATGTTGAGGTATTTGATGTCATTGTTACAATTACCAATTATGATGGAGACAGTATGTCTCCAGATAAATTATAGCATCAAAAATGTTACCCTCAAATAAGAAGTTAGCAAACCAACAGTGTTTCTTAAAAACACACTAACCAGCATGGAGAAGCTTCACAATGACTTTGATGAAGTTACCAAAGTCATTGCATTTTGAGCCTCACTTCAAGTTGAAAAGAGTATCAGAGGTAAAGGACACTTCACTGAACTGAACAGTTAAAAGACAAAAGAACAGATCTTCCAAAGTACTTCCAAATTTAAGGTGTTTAACTTTATAAACAGCTAGTTGAAAATTCAATTTGCTGGCCTACACAAAATTGTCAAAACTCTTGCAGCTATATTTTTTGAAATGTGATTGAGATGAAAGATGTAAGTACCACATTCTGCAGCATAAAACTTTCCAACACTTCCCTGCAATGACTCCTGAGATAGGTGAAGAACTGTTTTTAAGTTTGTAGTTTGTTTAAAGATAAATTGCTAGACCTAAAAGATGTCTATAGTCTAGCTAAGTTTTTGATTGTTGAAAATCATTTATTGGTCAGTAGATTTCTTGATATGTACAAAGCCTACAAAAATTTCTTTTGATAATTCCAGTTTCAGTTGCCAGTTGTGAATGTCCTTTTTCTACATTGAAAATTATTAAAATGTATCTGGAAAACTGTCCAAAAAGCTTTCCAACCTGGCTCTGATATCCATTGAGCAAGATTATGCAAAGAAACTAGTATTATCTTAGAATCTTCCAAAAAGAAAGCTTGAAGATATGTGTAGCTTATAACTAAAAAATTACAAAAGTAATAAGTGAGCATAAAGTTATTCCAGTATCCAATAAAATTTAAAAAATTAAATATTAAATAAAATTTACAGAAAATGATGATAAATTATTGTAAATTTTAAAATAAAACAGGTATTTCAATTTCCACCTGGTCTACAACAAATTACCTGGGAAATATTGATAGTAGCAGTGCATGAAAATTTATTCTTAGATTTCTTATCTTATATGGGGATTCACTCATAATTGCCTCTAATTTGAAGTTACACCACTTGACAAGTTTGAGTTAGGTAATTTGAAAGTCGTTTGATTTGATGATGACAATGCTATTTGCAATGTGAAATCCATTCATTTAATAATTTGCAGATATTGATGAGTTCTATTTAATATTTTAGAAGGTAAATTCACTAGTATTTGTTGTCATTTTGAGAGTGATGCTATATTGAGGTTTGTTGCATCTGACTGATTTTCAACAAAAATATTCATTATGTTTGCATTATGAGTGGATTATATGTTGTAATATTGATAATATAATACTGTGTGTAAAAATTTATTTTATTAGTAATCATTTTCTTTTAGGATTTAAAAATGAAAAATAATTGATATAATTACTGGAATCATTAATATTACTTGGAAACAATAAATTAAACTTTGTAACCGTTAACAAAGCAAACTCAGATTTTATGCAGTTGTTAATGTATAAGCCATAAATTAAAAACAATACATTTTAATAAAAAAACAAAAATTTATGAAATAGTATATTTTTATTTAAGACAACATATTTACATATTTTTACAATTTATTAAAATATTGGATGATAAATAATAAAAAAAAAAAATACTCAATTTATTAATTTTAGCAAATAGAAAATGAAGAAAATGCTTGGAAAGAAGCTAATGAAGCTATGGAAAGGAAAGCACATTCATTGAATCAAGCAAATTCCATTACAGAAGAAGTTAAGTGAGTTTCTCTAATTTACATATAGTTGAATTTTTTTTTCTTATCTTAAAGATGAAATTTAAAATACTCCATTTTTAGAGAAAGAATAAGTAATATAAAAGGAATGATAAAAGAAGGCAGAAATTCCAAAATTACTTCAGAAAATCCATCTTTAATTGCAACAGAAGAACATATCAATAATTATCTTTGTCAGCTTGAGAAAACAGAGAAGGAGGTAAATAACATCAATGATATAACTTAAAATATTGAACTCAGAATTTTAGTTTACAAAATTTAATGATGTGTATTAAATGAATAGATATTTTTTAATAATTTAACATGTATACAAATATACAAGAAAAGTTTTTTAATCTTATTAACAATTGAATTATTTTTTATATGTTACTTTTATTATTTTAATGAAACTAAATTAATACATTTGTTAAAACTAGAATAATTTTCCAAAGTAATAGAAGTTTTATTTAAAAATTTTTTAAATAAAAAATTAATTCTATAAATTGCTATTAAAATAAATTGAGAATAAGTTAAAATTATTAATTTTGGTTTTGGATTTTTTTGATTTATGCTTGTTTAATCAAAAATATAAATATATTTGTATGTATTGTTTGTATATATAGATGCTTTTTGATAGTTTTTATATCATTGATCACTTGAACATTTAATTTTTTGTTCAAAATGTTTTCAGAAAACATAAGCCAATAGTTTGAATTAATTAAAATTAATATTTTATTATAACCAATATATATTAACCAATATTTATTATAACCAATTATTATAATGTGTCTTATTACAAATTTCTATACTACATGTGAAAAACAACGATGAGATTGGCATTGTATATTCATATATGCATATTTCCAATGGAAGCGCTGTATTGTCGAATATGAGATAGCTTCCACAGCCAAAATATTTGAATGGTGTAAAGTAGCCAGATTACAGGCATTTGTGCATGAGCATTACAGAGCACCAACTTTACATGATTTAGCTGGTGGATGCTACACACCAAAATATCTTAAAATGCTTCAAATGATTCTATCCAGGGCGGCACAGCTTCCCTATCATCAAATGTCACTGCACACCACTGTTGTATTGAATAATGGATACTTTTTTATGTAGCTTCTGTAATCTCAATTTATGCTTTTCATGTAGTTTGCAACATTGTCTTCCATTCAAAATGGTTCTGACCATGCTATTTTTGCAGATATGTGTAAACGTGATGTGTTCATACACTGAAATCAAAAGTATTATTGAAAATATTGTTTTTTCCCAAGAATATGGAGAAAAGTGATCACTATTGAAATGAACAATTTTTGGACTTTTTCAGTTTTGTGAATAGTATCTGTATAGAATAACATGTCTTGATGTAGCCACATGCATAAGATATTTTGGTGTGTAACCACATGCTTATGCATGTGGCTACACAAAGATAACAGACGAAAAGTGCAAAAACTGTACAAGGAATCTGATAATCTTGACACATACCTGTTGAAAGTAGAGTTTTGAAATTCTTTGTCATTAACTGAACTTGTTTTCTTTTAAAATCCAGATTTTATAGAATATTTATATAGGAGCAATTGAGAAATGCCTATGTTTTGTACCTTGGACAAGGAAATTTTTTGAAGAAAATCCTGACATTCTATGACACATGTGGTTTACAAATAAAGCCTAAATGTATTTTTTTAGCTAATAAACAAAATCATGGCTGTCAGGAAAGTGGAAATACTCAATTTTTGTTCTGACCACTCTACATACATAACACTTATCAGATTATTGGTCTTTTTTTCTTTGATGAGACTGTTAACTAGTGTGAGATCAGCCAGGACGTAATGTAGGTTACGCCACTTACAGGCACTAGTCGGTAAGACCAGTTCTCTTATTTTTTATAGGAAGGCATTAATCGCTAGTAGATCTGAACTGTGAAGTCCAGATGCTCGTCAGGGCTGACACCAGTTAATCAATCTTATTATACGCGGATTAACACGCGTAAGAGATCTTATTACGATTCAAATTAAGAGCCATATCTTATATAAAACAAACAAAAATAAATTTAATGATTCTATAAGTAAAACTAATACAAATATCAAGGAACGAGAGATATAACTACGACAATTGATATACACGATATGGGCATGGACTTATACTATACTGATGCGCGATCGAGAGAGAGAGCTCACAAAATCGTTATAAAACATACAACCTGTTTTAGTTGTCGTTCGTCGTCTTCTCTGTATGCAAGGGACACTTGGGAGATAAAGTTCATTTACTTCTTCGTATGGGAGATCAATATGTGCACAAAATCCAAGTATGTTTTCTAAGTGCTAACTCTGGAATTATTCCGTATGTGACTCGTCTAAGGACATTGGTCATCAGGAGGAAAACGTATGTGGAGTTTGGACGCTTCCAGATCTGTTGCTGAACTCCCCGAATTTGGACAAATTCCCTGTATATCTTCTGAATTTTGACCAATCATCGGCCAGTAACTCTTTCATGAGAACGGATGAAAGGGGAATGAATGAGGGGTCAACATTTCCCATTTGAGCAGGATTTTAACCAGATAAGGGAAAGTCAGAGGATGTTCTAACTTCTGTGAAAGGAAGTAACATTTGTTATCTGCCTTTTCCCACGTTAAAAGAGTATTTTTCTCACCAAAAATGAAGTAATATTTGGTGACAATATTTAACATAATTAATAAAAATTATTAATTTAGACCCAGGGGCCTTTCAGGTCTCACACTAGGATAATGCTGATGTAGATTGGAAAATTAATTTTTACCAGCATTGGGGAATACAGATGAAGAATGAAACCATTCTTCATCTGTATTTACGAATGCTGGTAATGCAAGGTGCATCAAAGTAATGTATGAAGTACTTACACTCATTGTCTCTGTCTTTGACATCAAGCTAATAAATGATGGGCAGAGCTAGGTGCATGACCTTGTTTAAGTGAAATGAAACAAAAATTAGTATTGAGAATGTCTTTTATGAAACCAGTCTTTCAAATAAGACTTTATGTGAATATTCTACTTAATTGTGTTAATAATGTTTAAAATAAATTTAACTTTAATTACTCAAAATAAAATTTATTTCACTTTATCTATAATGTATTAAATGAATAGATATTTTTTAATAATTTAACATATATATAAATTTGAAAGTGATTTTCAATAAAACTATGATGATAATTGCATATTCGTTGAATTTTTGTTCTAGTTTTTAACTTCGTTAATGGTGTATACATATGTATATTTTTTAAAATCTGTAGACTTTCTTGTTTCTTTTTAAATTTCTTTTTAATTATTTCATTTCCAGATTGTTTCAGCTCAAGCTGAATCAAATGTGGCTTCCCATTACAAAAATATGGTAGAAAAAGGAAAAGAACAATTTAAAAAAGAATTAGAAGCTATTGTCCCAAATGTCAAACTAGGAGAGAAAGGTAATGTAAAATAAAAATATATGGTTGATATTAGTTTTTATAAATAGTAAAACTTGCAAGTATCATCTGTCTATATGGAATAATTTAAATATCAAATTGAAATTTTAATATACAAGGTGGTAAAGAAAGTTACTTAACACTCCTGCTACAGAAATAGAATGTACCCAAAGTTAATTTGCTCATATCAAGAACACATTAGACCAGGGGGAAACAGATTGATGTGTGTTACACACACGACTGTCATCTTGAATGCAACTCTAAAATTTTAAATGGGAAGAGAATGGGGATGACACATTATTTAGGGTCAGAATTTCACAAGAAATTGATTGCTGGAAGAATTTTGACATATCTCAAACAATTACAGAGTTATTAATGTGTTTCCTTTGTTGTTACAAGTTGAAGAACAGACATCACAATGCCCCTAACACAGGAAGAATGCATCAAGATTGTCCTGATAGCAGAGAGAGAAGTTCCAGGGTAATTGCACAGGCCTGAATATTTCTTATCATGGACCAATCTCATCTCCCTGAATTTTTGGAGTAGGTTGGAAACTGCTATGTGTGACACAGGCACTGGCGTGGATGACATTGATTAAAATCCTGTGCAATCACTCTGGAACTTCTCTCCCCTGCCATCAGGACAATTTTGCTACATTTGCCATTTTTATAAAATAGTTTGGAAAGAAATTGAATATGATCAGTTTTAAAAGTGAAAAGTTGTTTATTTCAGCCACATTTTTTCATTTTTCAATATAATTGTCATTTGGAGTAATGCATTTTTCCAAATATTCAATCCATTTTTGTACTCCAGACACAAAAATATGTTCAGATTTTTCTTTGATCTCTTCCAATACAACATTTGATGAAAACTGTTGACTTTTCGGTTTTAATTTTGGGAACAATTAGAAGTGTGATAGTACAAATGATAGAAAGGTTTGTACACTTAAAAGAATGTATTGTTTAAGCTTTGAATGACATCGGTGCTACTTACAAATGAAATGAAGCAGAGTATTATAAAATTGTAGAGCTTCTTAATGTTTTATGACCAATACATTTAGCAGCTTATGCCTTAGGACAACAAGATGCAAATCTTGTCGTCTTTAGTCATCTTTAAAGCATTAAATAATAAATCTAAGTTTTTTGTTCTTCTGTTTGTACCCTCTAATAGTAAAAACTCCTATTTTAGTATCTTAGAGCTGGACGAAGTCACTTCTTCAGGTTCTTGGAGATATTTATATATTGATTTTTCCATACCATTTTTTAAAGCTGTGGCTTGATTTTTTTCTTCACAACTTTTTCATAATTGCAGTCATCTTTTATAGAATAATTCGGATATAATCTCAATATTTGTCCAGATAACTTAATAATATCAGATTTTGCAGTTAGTGGAAGAAATACGATAGACAACTTTGTCCAAACGTTCCATGGATTTTGCATCTTGTCATCCTATTTATTAACAAGTGAAGGCATATTTGAATTTCTGTTATGTGAATTGAAAAATTTGAAAACTGAAATTAGTTCAAAGTTGTTACATGTTGTTGAAGTATGAATTCAAGAGAGAAGACAAATGAGATTAGTAACACTTCTGCTTTATTTACAAAATCCACAGAACATTTGGACAAAGTTGTCTATCGTATTTCTTCCACTAACTGCAAAATCTGATATTATTAAGTTATCTGGAAAATATCGAGATTATATCCAAATTATTCTATAGAAGATGACTGCAATGATGAAAAAGTTGCAAAGAAAAAAATCAAGCCACAGCTTTAAAAAATGGTATGGAAAAATCAATATATAAATATCTTCAAGAACCTGAAGAAGTGACTTTGTCCAGCGCTAAGACACTAAAAAAGGAGTTTTTACTATTAGAGGGTACAAACAGAAGAACAAAAAACTTAGATTTATTATTTAATGCTTTAAAGATGACTAAAGACGACAAGATTTGCATCTTGTCATCCTAAGGCATCAGCTGCTAAATGTATTGGTCATAAAACATTAAGAAGCTCTACAATTTTATAATACTCTGCTTCATTTCATTTGTAAGTAGCATCGATGTCATTCAAAGCTAAAACAATACATTCTTTTAAGTGTACAAACCTTTCTATCATTTGTACTATCACACTTCTAATTGTTCCCAAAATTAAAACCGAAAAGTCAACAGTTTTCATCAAATGTTGTATTGGAAGAGATCAAAGAAAAATCTGAACATATTTTTGTGTCTGGAGTACAAAAATGGATTGAATATTTGGAAAAATGTATTACTCCAAATGTCAATTATATTGAAAAATGAATTAATGTGGCTGAAATAAACAATTTTTTACTTTTAAAACTGCTATTAATGTTGTTTTTTTAAAATATATCTGACAGTTTTAAAAAGTGGATAGTTTTAAACTATTTTCTGATTAATAAAAGCAGTTGATGATATAGAATCCTACTGAATTTCAATATTGCTCAATTGAATTCAATACAGCTGTATTGAAAACAGATTAGTGACATAGAAGAGTTTTTTGATTAAAAGCAATTACATGTGTTTATTAAGATGATTGTCCCTTTTCATTGGTTTAGTTTGAAAATAAACATTTAAAGTAACTACATATTGTTTTACGAATTTTTTTATAGCTGTGTACATTTTGATGCCATTATATTGGATTTTCCTAGATAAATTCTTCCATTGAATATTTTTTTTTATGAATGTGATTACAAAGAAAACAATTTCTGATTAGAATTCATAAAATCATCATATTCAAAGATGATGGTTTATTAATTAAGTTAATATATTGATGGTATTTTTAGATGAATACCAACATTCTATTAAAAAAGGGGGAGTGTATAACTGATTAAATGACTTTTAAATTTGAAAAATATTTCAGTTAATTTTAACTATCATTAAAAAATGTAATATTTTTGAAGTTATTCAAATAAAATATTAATAGATTTCAGACGAAAAGTTAGAACATCAAATATAAATGAGCGAGATATTGTTCATTGTTTGAAACACTTCTGTTTTATGTGTGTGCTTAAATGTATGCTATAATATTACAACATAAAATATATTGTGTCTACATCAATATCAAATATACGTTATATCCAAAAGAATGTGTTAAAATTAAACTGGTAAAATATATTTATAGAGATAAAATAGTAATTATTATTTTATATCTTAATGTTAATGTTAAAATTAATTTTATTGCTAACAATGTTAATCACTAAAGTAACAAGGTTTGTTTCAATGTAATCTTATAATAATAAACTATATCAAGCATAAAACTATGATGATAATTGCATATTCGTTGAANTTATAATAATAAAATCTAAATCAATATAATAATTTGAAGGTAACATAAGGGAGAAACTAACTATATCAAATAATTTATATTGATATTTTTATTATTATTATTAATCACATTCATTTTTACTTAAATAAAACAGTTATAAACAATATATTAGAACTTATCAAACACAAGCAACCAAATATTTAAACCATTTATCTAAATTTGGTTGCAATAAAATTCTATTATTGAAAATTACTTTTTATTAGCATAAATATTAACTAAAATACATTTCAGAACTTACATTCCCTCTTCAGTTAGTAATGTTGTTCACACAAAACCAGTCTATTTTTAAAAAATACATATGTACTTTTAATATACTTTTTACTCTACAAACTATTATTATGATTATTATTATTATTATTCTGGACTTATCAAACTTTCAATAACAAGGATGAATGAATTAATTTAGATAGACAGCTTTATTTTCCAGTATGCATTTAATCTCCTCGACTCCTCTTCAGCTGGCATCTGGCATTTATATAAAAATACACTAAAGCTGCTCATTCATAAAGAATACAATCATAGTTATTTTATCTTAAAATGCTAACTTTTTGCCAATTACTTCACCAAACCAAAATTAATAAAATCAAGACTTGAACTAGAATCCACACAATCTAACTTTAAAATTACTGCAAAAAACTGTAAAGGCACAAATACTTTGATTGTAGTCCAGTTTTTAACCTTCATTTTTAACTTGATAAATCCAGAAAAAATTCTTCTTCTTTATCGTCACCCTCCTCAGGTGGTGGTGACAAGGAAGAATTTTGCTCCTTAATTGTAAACTGCACCTCTATTCAGATGTCCTACCTAATGCCTTCTCTTGGTTATTATTGGTTCATTATCAAATGTTTGAAAAGTGTGGAATAATAAGTCTGTAGACTAACAAATATATTAAACAACATTATACCAAGAAAGCTTAGCATAATACATATATACATTGTTAAAGTAAAATAAATTCATTTAAATTACATTGGGTACATTTTAATTTCTTTTTGCTGTTTCCATTATCATCTTTTTTTAACAGTCACACAATTAATTTTAAAAATTTAGTTCCTATAATCTAACAATTTTTTCATATAAATTCTTATAAATTTTCATTGTTATTTAATCAATCATAAAGATATATTGCTTGCATTTTTATACTTCTCAATTATGGTTTTAAACTGATACATTTAAAATACAAATATACTTTAGAAAACTTTTTTAAAAATTCATCTAGTTTTTTTTCTTTATATCAAATTTTAATGATAATTTTAACTTTGAAAAGAATTTCAAGTTACAATCTTCAATATTTTATCTATATTATCTTTACTCTTTTTCAAAACTTATACACAATAATCACCACTTGTATTAATACAATTTCTTACGTTTTCAGTTAAATATATATGCTACCTGTCATCAATTTTAAAACCTTCATTATCATTAATTCTATTATTTTTTTTAGTTTAATTATTTTTAAATGCTTGTAAAATTTTTCTTTTTATAATTTTTAATAGCATTCTTAACAATTTCACATTCTTCAGGGTTACAATGGTGAGCCACCGCTGAACTTATATGATTGATAAAAAAAAATCATATATGTTCCTGAATTTGAATGTCTAATTGAATACTTGTATATTGTTTACAACTGTTTTGTTTATGTAAAAATGAATATGATAAATAATAATAATGTAAGGGCAAAAAGCTGAGATGATGATGATAATAAGTATACTTTTTTTTTATAGAACTTTTTATAGAATTTATTTTTTATTAATAGATAATAAATTGACAGAAGAAGAATTAAATTTCTTGATAGCTCATGCACATAGACGTGTTGAACAGTTGCAGAAACAAATTGCCAAACAACAGGTATTATAATTTTATCAATCATCATATATTAAAATATTATATTAATAAAAAATAATTTTGAAATAAAACTGTTTTACAATAATAATTTTTCTACGAATTATCAAGTTTATAAAATCATCATCAGTTATTTTCTTATGTGAAAATTACAAATTTCTCTTTAATTGCCACATTTATTGATATTCAGAATAAGTGGTTTCATTGATTTTTGTATATTAATTAATCAGTGAATTATCAATTCAATAATTATAATGAACTTTTTAATGTAGTTTACTTCAATTAACTGTAGTTTTTCTTTAGTAATACATAATACATTCAACATACATACAAGATTTTCTAAACAGTATTATCTTATTGTTAACCTATTAAAATATATTATTATTGTATAAAAGAGTAAAAAAAAAATCTAAATATATTTTATTTAAATAACAAAATATAAGAGAAATGAATATTACATAAATTTGAAAGCTGTGAAGCAAGGTAAAAATTTGAAAGAAATAAATTTTTCCTTCTTGAAATTTTCTGCAAAATATCTTTAGCTGAAAATGAATTTAGCTTCTTATATCTGTTATGATTCTACTTTTTACTGAATTTAAATTGATCCATTGAATCTTCTATCAGAGGATGTTTGTGTTTTAAAGATAGATTAATTACAATATAAAGGTTTTATTGTCAAATTATTGTTTTTGCATATGTTGCAGCTAATAATATAAACAGATAATAAACACAATAGCAATTAATAATTTAAACATACTTATTATATTTGTTTATAGTATTCTTTAATTCATTATCTTTCAGTAATTTAATATTTTTACATAATTATAAATTTAACATAATTTGAATACACAAAGCTACTTAACATTAAAAATATTAACAAGGATGGATGATGTATATTCACTTTTCAAAAATAGTGGCAATGTTAAATTTGAGAAGTTTTAGTTAAGAAATTCATTATCTGTGTTTTTAAAAAAAATTTATTTTCTTTTCTCAGGTTTTAGAATATGAGCACGTTCAAGATGCATTAAAGCAACAAAAAGAAGAATATGAGAAAGTTGTAAATTCTACGATAAGTTCAGAACTATCCAGACAACAGAGAGAATTAGAAATAGAATTTAAAAAAAGTGTAAGGTTTGATTTTTACAAAATATTCTGTTTTTGATTTTAACTTTTATAGGATTTAATTTTTAAAATTTGAACGACAATTCTAATTAACCCCCTCTTAATCACTGTTGCATCCCATATATTCAAATGCAGTGAATTCTTTTTTTGGCTTTGACATAAGTCATCTGTTTGTTGCAAAAAACGCTCTAGAAATATTTATTTTATCATATGATGCATTTACTGTCATTAAATGTTTATCTAACTATTTCTCCAAAGATGGCATTATGTTACAAAAATTATTTTGTCATTTTTGGTGGGAAAATGTAGTTTAATTTTGGAATCTGATAGTGACTATGTAAATTGTTTTTGGTAGTTTTTTGTTTTTTTAGATAAATAAATAAAATTATTATTTATTATATTATTTTTAGACAAAAAACACATGTAAGTGGTAATTTTTTGCAAATTACTTCCTAAATATTAATTATACATCAAATATTAATGAAAAAAATTGACAGGTTTTAGATGGTAACCCTGAAAAAAATTTGACTGAGAACAGGTTAAAGACAGATTATTCTGATATTGTTTATATAATAATAAAAGTTTTTGTGAAATTTAAAAATTCACAAAAACACAAAATTGCTTTATTGGAACATCCATTCTTTGTCCAAACTTAACTTTTACTTAGTTGACAATTGGCATTTGCTTCCACCTTCCATATAAATTTCTAAGCATTTTCAAGCATTACCTTTTTAGAGTGAATTAGCCACAGCCAACAAATAATTATTTTCTCATATTTCTGAGGAAAGTTTACAAAAGCATAATTTTGCAGAATTTACATATTTATGAATACATTGTGTTTCACCAGTAAACCTTCTGTTCTATTTATTACTACTGTTTGTTATATTGTTTTGACTGTTGATTAGAGTTTTGATACTTATAAATGTGAATAACTATTAATTCATATTCTATAATAGGAAGTTTTAATTGTCAGAAATGATATTTGAAATTGATAATACAGTAGAGCGTCGTTTATCCGAATCATTTGGGGACTGGGGTTGTTCGGATAACTTATTTTTCGGATAACCAATTATGTACGAAAAAATATATTAATTTATCCCGTGTTGAAATTTTTCTCCGTNTACAACTAAAATAACTCATAAACTGATTATTGATCATGTTTTTATAAATACAGCTATTAGAAGTTGTCAGTTAAACTAAATTTGAAAGAAAAAACGGATACATATTGCAATTCATAATCCAAAAGAAAAATTTTGTTTTATATATTTCAATCTTCTGAGGAATGTTGTGTGTATTTGAAATATCAGCTTGATAGCAATACAACAGAAAATACATGTTTCTTCAGCCATATTTTGATACATTTTTGCATTTTCTCTAAAAAGGATTTCCTTCAAAACTAATTAATTTAGCTTGTAAAGTAATGCAAAACTGAATAACAATTTTAAAATTATTCAAAGTACTATATTATCATCCACTCTGGACATTATTGCAACTAGGATTTGTTATACCAAGGGTAATGTCATCGTGGATGGAAGCATACTATATGCTTCTTGTCCTTACATTATTTAAAAAACATTGAATATACAGTAAAAGAATATTTGTAATTAATATAGTTGTTTATAATACTTCTTAAACTTCTATTCCATTGATGTCAGATTTATAGATATTAAATGGTATAATGGAGAATTTTATATGGTTTAAAAACAATTCAAATCATTTCATATTAAGAAAACATAAGAAAACAAAATGATCTGTAACATTTATGTTTTTATTTCCATCATTTGTTAAAAAGTAAGTTAATTCATATCTCCAAGCCTCTAGTTCAGGGGTGGCCAACAGTTTTTGCCCCCGGGCTGGATTGGAATGAAAACTTTTTCCACGGGAAGAAACTAGAAAGATTCCGCCCTAGAAGATTTTGTGGTGGTGCAAGATCTCATTGTGTTGTCACCCTGTAGAGACTGAATTTTAGATAGAGATTACAGATACATTTTTCACATTATCATGCTTTATCAACACTCTATGCTGTACTTAAGAGATTTGTAATGGAGAGTTAACTTTAAATGCACAGTAAGTAGTTGACCTTTTTTTTTTCTTTTTTTAGGTGTCAGAATTTTTCATTGAGCTATTCGGACTTCAATACCTAATATTGAAAGATTGGTCGCGGGCCACATAAATTCATTAGATGGGCCTGGTCTGGCCCTCAGGCCATATGTTGGCCATGGCTGCTCTAGTTCCTGAATAGATAATATTCAAAATATCTTTTCAGCATACGAAAATATATATTATGGAGCCTTTTAAATATAAACAGAAGAATAATTTGTGGGTCCAGTTTCATAAACTAAAGGGCATAAAAAAAAGTTGTTTTGTTTGAATCAGTGACATATTCCAAAATAAAAAAAAAATTTGTCTAAATTCTCAATTAAATACCAGTACATATTTGAAAATATATCAACAATATTAACCTTTGTGTAATTTAGTAAAAGAAAAGTATTTGATTATAATAAAATGAAAACACTTTTTAATATAATTATACAAATACATATTAAAGTATATTTTATAAACTTTTTGCTTTATTAGTAATATTACTGATAAATCTGTAAATATAAAGTATTGAATTTTTTAGTGCAAAGAAAGTGCTTGTTTGTTTTGTAACAGTTATAATATGAAAAACAGTTTGCAGAATACAAATCATGTACAGTACAATCTTGTAACAAAATCAATTGGATAAAAAAGTTTGACTATTTTTGTGTTAAGCAAGTAGCATTTTTATCTTTCTGTTGTATGTTACCATTAAGTTATGAAATTTATTTTTATGATGATGAACCAGTTATCAAATAACTTATTAATTTAATATTTGTAGGCAAGTGATTTGAAAGATGAATTTGAAAATGAATTAAGACAACAGTTAAGAAGACAAGCAGCTGCTCATAGTGATCATTTGCAAGAGGTGGTTCAAATACAGCAAAAACATTTTGAACGAAAACTAGAAGCAGCTCTTGAGGAGAAGATTGTTGAAGAAAGAAACAGATTTCAAAGTCTCTTAGAGACATCATTTACAAAATTAAATGGTATTGAAGATGGATTAAAAAGTAAGTAATTATTTTAAATTTTTTAAAAACTTTTTATTAGCATATTTTTATTTACTTTGCTCACAATGAGTGTTTGTTTATTTATGTAAATCATTTTTACAAATTAAAATTTTAAAATAACTAGAATCAGGAAACTTTGAATTAAACATTTGTTCATATTTAAATTGTATCTATACATTGAGAAAATGCTTATATTTATTCTGAACTTTTAAAATATTACAATTGATGATTATTCTGTGCTTGTTTTCATCTCCTTACATGTCTGTCACAGTAACAGACCATAGTACAAGTGTATTTTATGTCATCCTGGATTTTTGAATATATTTCTCATGAAATGTCTATCTAATAGATATTAAAAACTTTGCTAGGGTGTTAATGGAACAATTTATATTCATTCCATTTTTTGATCAAATAACATATTCTGAATAAGGAATTTCATCAATATATTTGAAGCACTTTATAAATTACCTTCAGAAGTGTTTGCTGATTTAATATAAATTCCAAATATTCTGTACAGTTGAGATTTTCCGTGCTTTTATTAAGTAATGTTGTTCTAGGATATGTCTAATTCTAATTTAAAAATTTTGATTTGAATGATTCTTTCATAATTATAACTTTCTCTTCTAATCTTATTTATAGTTAATTAAACAGTTACTCATTTTTAAAAAAATTTCTTTATTTTTAACTTATATTTGTAGGAAGAGAAGACTTAGATAAAGCAGCTAAAAAAGCTCAAGAATTGTGGTTGGCTTGCCAGTCACTCAAAGAATCCATCCGAAATGGTCACCCCGAAATCAGGCCTTTGTTATCTGCTGTGGAAGCTATTCGTAGTTCCATTAATTCAAAGGATAAATTTATCTTGACCATCCTCAACAGTATTCCCAAGCTTGCTCTTACCAGAGGTGTTTACACAGAAGAAGCTCTGAAAGAACGCTTCAGGCAAGTGGACAGGATTTGCCGCAGAGTAGCCTTAATTGATGACGATCACCGTAGAATAAACTATTTTAACTAATTAATGTTTCTCTATTAAATAATTAATTCTAATTTCCACTAATTGTTATTTAAATATTTACATTATTTAAAAAACATTGAATATACAGTAAAAGAATATTTGTAATTAATATAGTTGTTTATAATACTTCTTAAACTTCTATTCCATTGATGNCCATTAATTCAAAGGATAAATTTATCTTGACCATCCTCAACAGTATTCCCAAGCTTGCTCTTACCAGAGGTGTTTACACAGAAGAAGCTCTGAAAGAACGCTTCAGGCAAGTGGACAGGATTTGCCGCAGAGTAGCCTTAATTGATGACGATCACCGTAGTCTATATCATTATTTCCTTTCTTATTTTCAATCATTTTTAATAATACACAAAAAAATACCTAATGACGAGTTAATGAATAAGAGTGCAGTGGACCCTGACAAATGGGATACATTTGATATTTTGCAACGTATTGACCAAAGTATTATTTTGGAAGATCTTCAACAGGCACTCAGATATGCCAATCAGTTAACGGGAGAACCAAAAAATGTAGCAAAGAGTTGGATTAATGAGGTAATTTTACTTTTGGAAACAAAACAGGCCATAAATGCACTATTAGCCCATGCTGCTGCCATTAGCATTCAATCTTATAGTTAAAAAGGAATTTAGTCTTTAAATTGTAATAATTTAATCCTGAAGATTGATGATAGTTGAAAGGAAAAGTACTTTGTAAAATATACTATATATTTTTTTTTTCTTGAAAGAAAATAGAATTAAACTTGTTTTATAAATCCTGTTGATTTTAACATGTCTTAATGATGTTGAATGAATTTTATCTTTTGTTAAAATTATTTTAAAAAATTTTAATTCTGAAATTTTTTCATTTAGTTTTCCATAATTCTATTGCTTTCATTGGAGGATCTTAAAGAGACTAACTAATATTATCTGCTTAAAAACTGTTACTATATTATGTGAGAATTATCTGAATCATTTTAGTTGAAATTGTCAATTATTTAACGATGACAAATTAAGATGCAAATTATATAATTAATGCTACAACTAAAATAACTCATAAACTGATTATTGATCATGTTTTTATAAATACAGCTATTAGAAGTTGTCAGTTAAACTAAATTTGAAAGAAAAAACGGATACATATTGCAATTCATAATCCAAAAGAAAAATTTTGTTTTATATATTTCAATCTTCTGAGGAATGTTGTGTGTATTTGAAATATCAGCTTGATAGCAATACAACAGAAAATACATGTTTCTTCAGCCATATTTTGATACATTTTTGCATTTTCTCTAAAAAGGATTTCCTTCAAAACTAATTAATTTAGCTTGTAAAGTAATGCAAAACTGAATAACAATTTTAAAATTATTCAAAGTACTATATTATCATCCACTCTGGACATTATTGCAACTAGGATTTGTTATACCAAGGGTAATGTCATCGTGGATGGAAGCATACTATATGCTTCTTGTCCTTACATTATTTAAAATACTTTTATGTAATTCTCAAAATATGCAATGTCTACTAGGACAGATCGTATTATTTGGATTATTATACCGGTGTCCAAGTCCTGCAAAATGAGGAAACGTATCCAGAAAAAGGAAAAATCTTTATTGTTTGCCTGTTTAACCTGTACACACTTCCCTTTGCCTGGACCATTATGGAAGGGAAGTGATGGATATGTTGGTTTTAAGAAAAAAAAGGGAATGTGAAAACATATTCTTTATTAAAACCAACATGTCCATCACTTCCCTTCCATAATGGTCCAGGCAAAGGGAAGTGTGTGTACAGGTTAAACAGGCAAACAAAGATTTTTCCTTTTTCTGGATACGTTTCCTCATTTTGCAGGACTTGGACACCGGTATAATAAGTCCTAATAATACGATCTGTCCTAGTAGAGATTTAAATAATAAAATTGTATAACAAGGGAGAAAGGCTTAAGAATTAATATGCAAAGTACTGTTTAAGAGCTTAAACCTTGAATAATGAGTTGATATAAACATCAACATTTATTTTATTATTTATAACAAAATATTTGTACAGATATATATTTTTAAAAAACAATTACATTTTTTTAAAACCATACTGAATAATTGTTAACAATAATAATAAATATAAAATACAGTAATTCCACTTTTATTACATCATAAATCCAGATTATATATATCAAATAGTAAAACTGATTAAAAAGTTTCTTACATTTTTCTGAATTAGTTTGATTGTCATTATTTGATTTGTATTCAGAGGACCACAACACATGGGGGAAAAGGGGTACAAAGTTAAGAGAACAGCTTTGAAAATGTATAAAAGAAGCCAAAATTACATTAACTGATCCAACATCTGATTCTTTTTAATATATTTGTACAGTAGTATTACCAAATCATCTCTGTTTAACTACTTTGGCATCAACTTTTGATATGAGGCTTAATATTGAATATGCATGTTCAATATTATGCCAATGTATTCTATTCTATTCACAAAGAAAGTTTTCTTAATGATTGGTGTCAAAGCAAGGCACCAGCAAATAAGGCAACTCGACAGTCACATTTTCTCCAGTGTGGTTGCCGGGTGATTGAGATTAACCAAAATTATGGTGCCGTTTTGTGAGTCGTGATTGAATTTGATCCATACAGTGACTGGCTACTTATGCATTAGCACAGATATAATAATGCATATTGTATTTATTTAAATGGGAGTTTTACTTCCAATTTAGAGTCTGGTAGGAAAGTGGGTAATTTTAAATATTTTTGTAGTTTGAAAGACTTTTATATATAGATTATTAACATACATGAAAATAATATAATTTGCAAATGAAGGTGACTTGCATGATATTGTATGAAATCTTGTATACAAAAATTTCTAAACAGACCAATTCTTTAAAATATATCATTTTTCTCCTACACACTATATATTGAATGATTATTGGCTTAAATGTAGTAGTAATATAGCAGAGAATTTGCTGATTTCTAAATACAGCTGTCCCTTGATAATCCGACAGGTATGGGACCAAAGGGGTGTCGGATTACCGAAAGTGATTACACATTTGGCATTGTTTTGCTAGCAGTAGCCTGCGATATTCCCTATTCCAACTGTTCGAACAGAACTGCTCACGGAAAACACACGAAATGTGTGTCATCGTGTAAGAATTGGGTGGGGAGATTCACGTCGCAACATGCTTCTGTGCAAGCAGACACGTAACGGGGATGGGTACCTTGATGGGAGGTGAGTCTGACTATCAAGGGACAGCTGCACTTCAATAATAGGCATAGAAATTTATACCTGTGGGAATAAATTGAAAATCTATAATGAACATGACAAATTAGAACAATTCAGTTAGAAATGAACTATGATCTAAAATAATAATACACAAAAATACCTGGAAGAAACTAGGTCTTCACATCTCCATGTTCTTCCACGTAATTTTACGTGTAAAATAACAACATTCTTCATGCTAATTTTCTTCTTTGTTTTAATTTTTTCAAATTAACTGTACAAATATCAAGTTAAAATTCTTTTGAAATCCAGCAAAGATTGATCTGTTTCTTCAATGAAAGGAATTTCATTCTGGAAACACTTACTACAAGCTTTTTTGCTTAGAATTTAGACATGAAACATACATTGATCTGTGATTCATATATAAAAAAAAACTACTAGTAGTACTTGAAAACATACAATAAATATTTTATTTCTTAGTTAATTAACAGAATAAACAGTTATGAGCAGTTGTAATATGAAAAACAAAAAATAATACCAGTATATTTACAACTATATTTGTTACAATTCTGTCTAATTTCTTGAATAACTTAAGATTTCTGAAATGATTTTCACAAAAATAGCACTGATTATTCATCACTTGGATATGGACAGAATGTTATCTCTGTAGTAATAAAATACTTTTCTATAATCTCAACTATTTTTTTTATAAAAAACTTATATTTTCAATTTCTATGTAAAGAGTGGATAACATCTTATTGTAAATAACAATCTAACTATTAAAATATATTTATATAATATAATCCAAGTAATGAATTGTTAACTCTTTCAATTTTTATAGTTTTCTTGAAGTAAAATTATTAACAATATAAAAAATTTAATACAAAATTTTCTAAATTGTAAAAATACATATGACACAACCTGTAGTTTTTATTAAAAAAAATCAGAAAATGCTTAGGAGCTTTTATGCAAAAAATGAAGCTTCAAGGATTTATTTTCTGTTGCTTGAATTTTTGCAAGCATATCATTTAGATTTATTACAACATATGGTTAATCTAGTAAAGAAGCATTTTGTCACATACTTGTTTAAAGCTAGGGAAGAGAAAATTGTTCTTTTTGGCAGCCATCACCAGCTTTGAATATTGTTCTTGTTACATTAATTGCTATCCCAACGATGGCTGCAAGAAAAACTATTTCTTTAGAAAACAAAATTCTGCTTCTTTATTCCTAGGTAATAGAAAATAAATCCCTGAAGATATTTTTGTATAACACAGAATACCAAACGACAGTTAAATTCTGTTCTGTGCAGACCTTGCAAAGAAAGCCACGAAACATCTTGAATGAAATTTTTTAATTTCAATTTTATAGTTCGTGACTACGCTTTAGATAAAATTATTATACCTTTTTCACACCTTTTTATTTCTATAATTTAAATCTCAAATAAAAAATAGTGTTTACACTTAAAATTTCATATATATATAATGAATATTAAAAGATTATAATCATTGCACAATCTTACACAAATATATTTCAAAATGACTACATGTTCAAAAATATACATAACAATTCATATAATGCATAAACAAAAACCAAATTCGAATGACTAGATATTTTTGTTTAATGAAAACATCAAAATATCTTTGTGTTCAGCTGTGTTTCCAATGTTAAAAAGTAAGTTTCATATTTTTCTGAATTTTTACACGTTTTAGTCGATTCGTTTACTTCTCTATAGTCGTGCAGAGAATCGTTTTGCCGACCGTTTCGCCCCGAAGAGTTAATAAAATAGGTTCTTTCTGGTGAAATGTTATGAGATCTACTACGGATACAAAAGCCTGGAAAAAAATTTTACATTAGTAACATAAAATGAATTCCATTTGGTCAAGTAATTATGTAGTAATATTGGAAAGTGATGCCAACTGTTGCATTCAAAATAAACATATCGTTCACTGAAATTTTATGTAAATATGATTTAAAGCAGATATCAAGTAAGAGAATAAACAGTAGCTATTAATACATGCTGCATTTTATTGGAATCTCTTCTAAGTATACGAAACAGGCTATTAATTAATTTTGTGTTATTTCAAATAATAAATATGGATAATATGTTATGCATTAAGCTAAAGGCTATTTTATTCATATTTGTAATATGTCATAGATTTCAGAATCTCAAATTCATCAAGCAATATAATGCAACTTCAGCAGCTAAACTTGAAGGTGGCATTTTAAGTAAACTAAAAAATTAAATCACCATAAATATTTATCAGCAATTGTTTTATAAAAAAAAAACATAAATTAATCATTTATTTTAAATTTGAAAATAAGGTATGAACAAAACCAATGTATTAAGGTGTTACTGTATTAATTATCATCAAATAATAATGAGAAGGATAAACTTTCAGTGATATCTTGAATAATGCATTGCAAATAGCATTTCCTGCAAGTTAAGAATTTTTTCAGACACAAAGAATAATCATAAAATATTTCAAATGTTAAAATCAATCCACTTATATACTATAAGCATGTAGAATGTACAATTTCATGTCAATGTTGGTGAAAATTAATACAGTAGACCCCCCTATAACGCTTAGATACGTTCCACGCTAAGCGAATGTTACGTTATATGAATGATTAAATACATGAGCCAATCGCAGCCCGATAGGTGGGAACTTTACGGACTAAGGCTGTTCGAAAGGTTTTCTTCTATAAAATTAACCGATTCTAGACTAATTCCACTCAACATTTCCAAAACACGTATAATTTTTTGGGAGTAATCCGTACAAACTATGCTATAAACAAAAAATTATAGGATTACTTACCGAGTTTGTACCGTTCGACTACGCCGTTGCTTAAAGCTGGTTTTCATCGCGGAACAGCACACGAAACGACGGCCGCAATTTCTGATAACGAATTTTTGGCGGAAAAATAACTTGACCTTTGGAGACATCATTAATATAAATAATTTTTATGGCCGTTGAATAAGAAGTGTTTCTTTCACAAGAAATGTATAAAATTAGTGCTGTATTAGACTTACGGTACCTAATTTACATACTGTACAGACGATAATAAACTCAACTTACTAGCCTAAAATCTCCGTAGCGTGTTGCCAGGCGGCAGAAAGCATATATATAATTATAATAAAGTTACAATAAATTAAGTTAATATATAATTATATATACAGTACCTAATTTATATATAATTAATATATAATTATATGTACAGTACCTAATTTATATATAATTTATATATAATACTAAACAGACGATAGCAAACTCAATTTAGCCGCTCCGTAGCGTGGCGCAGGGTCGGAGGAAAGTAGTTCGGCTGCTCATCCACTATTGGTCCAGACTCTATCAATCTTGTCGCGAAACGACGTTATGGGAGGTATGTTATACGACAGTTTCTACAATTTTTTCGCTACGTTATAGGAATTGTCGTTATTGGAACGTACGTTATAGGGGGGTCGACTGTATTCAAAAGTAGATTCATTAAAATATTCTTCACTAGGCATTCATTGAATGATAATTACATTAACTAGCCTTGAAGAAATTGATTTTAATTGTTCAAAAAAATCAAGGTTATCTAAGCAAAAATTTCATCAACTTGAATTGCATTAATAATCTTCAAGAATGACTTTATGGAATTGATTTTTAACTATTACGATGCTAATTTTCTAATTTTATTTTTACATTAATAGAGAGACGAGAGACCATTTTACATTAAAATTTAAAGTATGAAATTACAAAAATTAAGCTTGTCAATATCAAATTTGACAACTGCTATAATACAAATCTGTCCTTAGTGATTCTGTATTATAACACTAAGGGTTTAACAAGCATCTAACTCTGGTTTTCATTAAAAGTTTTTCGCATTAATCTATTTCTTATTAAATTGATGACAATTATTGACATAGAAGAGAAATGGAGAATGATGTTATCCATGATAAATATATTTTGCCTTCTGAATTGCCTAATTTAAATTTTGGCTATATATGAATCCAACTGCAAATGATTTCTGTGTGTATCATCAATAATTTTTCCTTCATCTTATATATTTACCAAAAACAAATTGTCATATAAAACTAATGGCTAAAATGGTGTAAATTGTATAACACAAATTAAACCATATCTTATCTTTCCTCAGATAAAAATCATAAAATAACAGTGCCATGATAACTAATATAAAATAAATTAACTTTTAGAGAGGACCATTACTGGCTTTCTGGTGGTTAAAAACATTAAGTATATAATAGAAAAAAAAAAGCTTTTTGACAGAGAAAGACCAGCAAAAGTTGTTTTACATTTTTTTAAATGATGTAATTTAACTTTATAAAAAATCTTTGATGAGCAACAACAATCATCTGCTATATTATATTTTGTTAAGTAGCATTGTTTAATGTTTAATGTTTAATCAATGTAATGAATGAAGGCATGTTAATGAGAACTAATCAGACTGCTTTGATGGAGCAAAACTAATATCATTCAATTGTTGATGTCAACTTATTTGAAATAGCCTTTAACCTAATTAATGCCTTACCAAGACCATCTGGATAAACAACATTATTTTATATTGCCATGAATGAGGTAACTATTAAGTAAACATTAAAATTATTGTCTGCAAATGTATTTTACAGAAATTTGATTTATATATACCTTTTCTCTTGGCTTTTCCCTTCCCAAGGAAAACATTCCATCTGGCCTATGACGGATATTTAGATGAAAAATTTTACCACAGTGAGAAACGGTTAAAGTGAAAGGATTACTGAGTCCTGCTCTTTTACTCGGTCGTACTACATATACTCCATCTTCTGATAAGTTTGAAACTCTCTCTTCGGCTACTTCTCTCTCAATGTTATGAAACCAAGGGTACTAAAGAACATTTAAACATTTCATATTAGAAAACAGTTATACTAATTAACAAGGAAAGATCATATCATGCTATATTTACTAATTTTTCTTGTATAAAAAGACACTCAAATCAATCAAAATAATAGGACAATATAGATGGCTGAGCCTGTGTGTTATGTCTCGTAATGATGATTTTCATAAATTTATGGCTTATTAATTAAAAAGACTTTAAACAAACAAACAAACACAAATAGAGAGAGGGAGACAATTACTGGCCTTCTTTGGAGTGTGTTTCAAAAACATGCTGAAAAACTTCAGGGAGTTATAAAGGACACCAAAACAATCACTTTTTCTTAATAAACCATGTCCACAAATGATCTTTGGCAACAGAGCAAATTATTTGAATTTACAGAGAGTGCTCAAAACAGTGACCACGTACTTCAATACAGAGATTGCATTGTTGGTTAATGGTTTCATGGAACCTATGGAATATTCCTGGAATAGCTTGCACATGTATGCAACAAGCAATGACTCGTCAGATGATCTTGATGGCTTCTTGGAGTACCACTCTTTGTATAAGCATGCAGCTTTTAGTCCATTATATACAAGATAAACAAGATGCATCTTGGCTAGTTCTTCAAAAGAATAATTATTATCCATTTTGAATACATAAATGAGTAACAAACAAAAGTTGAAGGTACTGAGGTTGCCAATTGATATTTTCAAAAAGGTGGTTTTTTACTAACTTTCATTAGGATAATGGAACTTTGTTATGTTGTGATAACAAAACATTAATAAAAAGGCAATAAAACAAAAAAAAATGCTTGTATTCTCACTGGCAGCCAGTGTGAAATGATTTTAAATTAAAACTTTAATTTGCTCTATTGCCAAAATGAATCATTTGCAAACATGAGTTTAAAGTGATTGACAAACATAGAGGAAACCAAAACAATGTTTTTGAAATACCTTGAATATATTTCTTGATAATTCTACATTTTTAGCATAAATATAATTAATAAATTCATAGTAATCTGACTAAATAAACTTCATTTTACATCATTTTAGTTATGAAGGATTTATATACAAGTGTACTTTTAATCCTTGGATTTAAGTTAATGCAGTTTATTAATAGAGAGGTTGCGGCCGTCATATTCAGCCCAAACTGTGAATGGCGGACCGTCGAGTGCTGCCATCTGGCAATTCTGGATGGTCGATAATGGTGTTGGCTACGTCTAGCATGGCAGGTAGAAGATCGGTTTAAACTTCTTTATTTTAATAAAATAGGTCATAATTTTAACTCCAAACACAAAAAAATGATGATTATTTAAGCATTTACGAATAATATTGTAAAAAAAACAGATGATTTTAATCCAGAAATTATTTAATTATTCAATTTTTTAGCAAGTGATGCGAAGTGCCTATAGAATTTACATATATTTGCCTTCATAATAGCTTATCTTAAGGTAGGTTTGTTCTTCCAAGGCATCTACCATCAACAGTGTAATACGTGTGTAAATTTTCTAAAAATTAATTTTTTGAGCTGATTTCAAATTTACATAAACCACTACTTCCCTCGACAAAAGTATGAGGTAGTCCTATGATCGGACTATCGTCCGATTGTATGGTAGGAGACACAACGCTAATTAAAAATAATTATTTAGTGTTATTAAACATCCTATAAATACTTTAAAATAGTTTAATTTGTTTGTTTATCTTCGCTGGTAACCCTCGATGTTAAATGTAGCCACCATTTTTTCAACAAATTTCCCGTGAGTCAATGCGCGACGTTCACCGAGTCACGTGATGTTGTGAACGTGCACCACAACGATTTTTTCTTGGAGTTAAAATGTAAACCGTGTACTTCTGCTTGCCGTGTACAAGTAACAAGCTGCAACCTCTCTGATCATGGGCAATTATTTAGTAAGTGCCATTTTTCAGTATAACATTTTAATATATATTTAAGTTATGAAAGTAAAAATATGCTAAATAAACTATTTGATTATGGAGAGTCTACTTACCATACTTTCACTACTTTCAAAGAGTAAATCTACTATCTTAACCAAGAACTATATGTACTGTATGTATGTATATATATACACAGGGTGTTCATAATTAAAGTTCACATTTCAAAAAGATATAGTTTTCAAATAAAATTCTATTACCACAGAAGTTTCCATGTAAAGTATAAAGTCATTTTGCAGATTAGTTTCTGAATTATATTTTTTTGAAATGTGAAGTTTAATTATGAACATCCTGCATATTAAAATTATACTACAGGTCTAGAAATAAACATGTTACATTAAACAGTATGTACTGTACATAAGACAAAGAGAAATGTAATGAAATGATAAAAACTAAACAATACCCCATTTAAAGCTTGTATAGGTACAGGAGGAAGTGGTCTGTTTGCCACATTTAATCCTATTTGAAAAAGTAATAGAATTATTATTTTTACAATTTAGATTTTAAATTATCAGTTTTTTAAAATTACTGAAAAATAATCTTACCTGCATCATCAACCGGTTGGGGAGATGTTTTCGGGAAGCCGACTTGCGAGATTTTCCTTACTTCTAAAGAACTTGTAGAATTCCGAGGAGAACTACTTGGACTGCTTTCTGCAGCTGAAAAATAAATGAATGCATACTGTTAAAAGATACATAAATGAATTAATTCATTTATGTAAATGAATTTATAAGCATTAAAGAATTTTTTCTTCAATTATTGGGAAAAATTGACAAAAATTTTATAATCAAATTATTCTTTTACAAGATTTCATTCATATATATTTTTGCGTTATGAAATACAAAAGTTTAAGATATCATGAAATACATTTTAAATTCAGACTATTTTTTTTAATAAATATATATTAGACAGTACATAATATATGTATATTAGTAGAGTTATATTGGAAGTTTGTACTATTAACACAATAAAAGTTAAAAATCCCAAACATTTATAGAAGACCACCTTCAAAGTAAGTTGAAGGAAATTACTTTGCCAAATGTGCTTACTTTACTTTGTTTTTAATAAGTACTACAAGCATTTGGCAGAATATAAGTCGATCTTGAAACACATCCTTAAGTGTAACTGTCACAGAATTGTTGACCTCTTCTGCTGATTTGAACCAGCAACCTCTTCAGTATAGTTTTCATTTTAATGAAGACATGAACGTCAGAAAAAGGTACAGAAGACTGGAAGTACAGATATCTAGTGTTTTGACAGATATTCACTAACCAGAATGAAATGATGGAGAATCCAGCATTTTGTTTTCCGGAGATGAAATCATTTTCATATTACTGTTCAATCAAGAATATCAATGTAGGATTTCATGTTAATGGGCTTACTATCAGAAAAACTCGTAGCAAGCTTTCAGATCAAAAAGTACTCAAGAATATAACCAAAATGGGCTGCAAGAGTGTTATAATAAGTGGTACAAACATTGAAAGTAGTGTATAGCTGCAGAAGATACTTATTTTGCAGGTGATCATCTTTTAACATAAATTGTATTATATTGTTAGTAAAGGTATTTAAAGTTTGGTTTATATTTGACTATTATGTATATTAGTCTTAATTAACGTCATCAATCAGTTATTAGTATTGGCAACTAATTACAATAATTAGATTCTACTGTATTTCTAAATGCTTTTAACTGCATTACTTGTCCTAATATTGATCAATTTCTATTATTATTAACTATCTTCCTACATCATACTGTATTTGAGTTTGCAGTGTTAGATCTGCTATTAAATTCTATCATTTTAGAGATTTGAGATTCTGACTATGCAAAACAAACCCAGTCAGAATAAAACTCAGATTGTCCATATAATATTTAAATATGTTTAAACAATAGAAATCACTGAAGTACAGGTATCTAATATTACATCTAGTGAACACATCTAAAACAAAAGCCAATCATGAAAATTATTATACAGTGGTCTCTCATACTTTGAATGACCTGAAACAAATTTAAAGTCCAAATCAATTTTTCCGATTAGAAATGATGGAAAGTCAATTAATTCATTCCCAGACCCTAAAAAAATGCTCATTTCCTGAAGGTCAACATTACCATACTTTTAGCCACATTTGCTGCTTTTATTTCTTTCTTATTCTTAAGAATGATGCACACTGTCAATTTCAGCATTTTAAACATGACTCCAGATCTGCCACACATGTACCGGTACCACTTTCATGCTTTGAAATAAGTTCTTTTCTCATCTCAATTGTTGCTATTACAACTTTCCTCTTAGGCTTTGTTTCTTCTATACACTTCTTGAATGCCATAGTTAATAGGGGTTTTATATATAAACAAAAACATCAAAAATAAAACAGAAAAAGCACTGAAAATGCATAAGAATAACACGAGATGCTTTCACAGCAATAGCAACTTAGGTGCACAACAGATGCCATTTATGCTGCAAGTGCATTTTTTCACTTTACAGTATATACAATTTGAACATATTATAGAAGCATTGTTCAAACTCAAGATCAAATTTTTCTCAAATTTAGCATTCCAACTCCGGAACATTTGAAGTACAAGGCACCATTGTATTTTAACTCCCAATAACTGAGTGTAAAATATTATCAACTTAGCTTCACAAAAATTACATTATTTTTAAAATAAAGTGTTATATAAGATTCTGCTGAAGAAGATTTGCAAAAAACATTCTTCTGATACAAATATACCTTTCGTACTATGTATTATAATTAAAATTATAATTTAAATTTCAACTTTCTTTAGATGAATTATAAGAAAAATATACTTTAAAAAATTTTTATAAAATTACCATTTCTATCAGGTGTAGATGATCTAGACAACTGACTATCTGTAGCTATTACTGCTTCTGTGATACTTTTATCTGTACCTTTTGGAGCACTTCCAGATGTACTACGTTTGGAATCTCTAAATCCACCAAGAAGATTAGTCAAAATGCTACTGTTTGCTGTTGAAAGTCCATTCTGAACCGATTCATCTATTGATTTCTTTGGTAACAGTGGACGCTCAGAAGTACCAATTTTATCTTTATTACTGGCAACTGCTGACGATGCTAGAGATTCTTGAAGCTTTTTAGGTTTTTCTGGTAATGGTGGAGGAGAAGAGGTTTGTGATCCAACGATCCGAGGAGGAACTGCAGGACGGTTTGTTTTATCACATGAAACAGGTAATCCAGATCCAGTCCATTGACATTCTGAAATATGTTATTTAAAATAAGCTAAATAAATTGTACCATTTAATGTTAATAGGTTTTATAAGAAATAATTATTATAAAACTAGAAATTAATTGTATCATCATTCAAAATTACAAAAATGAAGTTTAAAAGATATAAAACTATTGATAACTTATGTTTTCTTGAAAATTTTCTAAGATTATAAAATTTTAAACTAATATTTTGTGCATAGGATTTCAAAAAACCAATGGGAAATGTATGTAATTCAAGTAAAACTCATTCTATATCACTATCAGTTCTAATAATAATCATCATAAATTCATGTAATCTTACTTTAACTCTAAACTGTCAAATTTATTTGAAGAAACAGAGGTGAATAGTTCAGAAATATATGAATTTCTCTATGGAGTTAAATAAAGCAAAGCAACTGAAAGGTCATCAGTAATTATCTACAAGTACTACATACAATCAGGAATCTAAGACAATTTTCATTAAATGTATTATGTTATATCAGAGTAATCAAATTAAAATTTTTATTCTAAAGAACATTTTTAAATTTAAGCATAACTTATTCATTCAATTCTCCGAATGAGATTTTATTATATTTATATCACATTAAAAAAATAATAATAAAGTTAGCATGGTGTGTCCTGTTAAATGGATGACAGGAAATAATGTCAAATCCATCCGTCCATAAATTATTGGAGTGGATTTGAACCTGGATTCCCTCTAGTAGTGATATTCAAACAGTTCCATAAACACTTCTATAAGAAATTTTTAATAAATGTTTATTGTCATTATTTTAACCAAAATATCAAACACTACTATGCATATGTAGCTAGAACTATTTCTAAGATTATCAGCACAAAACCTTTCTCACTAATTTCTAGCCTTATTAACTGGAGTACAAACGTTTTCGGCCTTCTTAATAGGCCTTCCTCGGGTACACTGTAGAGCGTCGGCTAGAAGAAGTTTAAATGCTGCCAATGTTTACCCAGGTATCGTCTTACCAGTGACGTCATCGTCGATGATAGGTATACGATACTGAGGGCGAAAAATACATACTTTTGGTAAAGAAGGGAGGTGTGCAGATAGGATACTTGCTAAAGTTGGGGNTTTAGTTGAATTTACTGATTTATCCAAGAATGTAATTTTTACTATTTTATACCATTATATTGTATAGTTAGGGGAGACCGGGGTAACTTCGGCATGCGGGGCAAGTTTGTCAAGCGCTTTTTTTTAAAAAAGCAAATTAAAAGGAGACTTTGGTTATAGGTTAGCCACTTCAACCTGCATTCTTGCATCTTCCTGCTCCAGGGATCCACCTTAACAGATATTCAAAAAATACATATGACACAACCTGTAGTTTTTATTAAAAAAATCAGAAAACGCATATACATAACATTTTTTATGCAAAAAATGAAGCTTCAAGGATTTATTTTCTGTTGCTTGAATTTTTGCAAGCATATCATTTAGATTTATTACAACATATGGTTAATCTAGTAAAGAAGCATTTTGTCACATACTTGTTTAAAGCTAGGGAAGAGAAAATTGTTCTTTTTGGCAGCCATCACCAGCTTTGAATATTGTTCTTGTTACATTAATTGCTATCCCAACGATGGCTGCAAGAAAAACTATTTCTTTAGAAAACAAAATTCTGCTTCTTTATTCCTAGGTAATAGAAAATAAATCCCTGAAGATATTTTTGTATAACACAGAATACCAAACGACAGTTAAATTCTGTTCTGTGCAGACCTTGCAAAGAAAGCCACGAAACATCTTGAATGAAATTTTTTAATTTCAATTTTATAGTTCGTGACTACGCTTTAGATAAAATTATTATACCTTTTTCACACCTTTTTATTTCTATAATTTAAATCTCAAATAAAAAATAGTGTTTACACTTAAAATTTCATATATATATAATGAATATTAAAAGATTATAATCATTGCACAATCTTACACAAATATATTTCAAAATGACTACATGTTCAAAAATATACATAACAATTCATATAATGCATAAACAAAAACCAAATTCGAATGACTAGATATTTTTGTTTAATGAAAACATCAAAATATCTTTGTGTTCAGCTGTGTTTCCAATGTTAAAAAGTAAGTTTCATATTTTTCTGAATTTTTACACGTTTTAGTCGATTCGTTTACTTCTCTATAGTCGTGCAGAGAATCGTTTTGCCGACCGTTTCGCCCCGAAGAGTTAATAAAATAGGTTCTTTCTGGTGAAATGTTATGAGATCTACTACGGATACAAAAGCCTGGAAAAAAATTTTACATTAGTAACATAAAATGAATTCCATTTGGTCAAGTAATTATGTAGTAATATTGGAAAGTGATGCCAACTGTTGCATTCAAAATAAACATATCGTTCACTGAAATTTTATGTAAATATGATTTAAAGCAGATATCAAGTAAGAGAATAAACAGTAGCTATTAATACATGCTGCATTTTATTGGAATCTCTTCTAAGTATACGAAACAGGCTATTAATTAATTTTGTGTTATTTCAAATAATAAATATGGATAATATGTTATGCATTAAGCTAAAGGCTATTTTATTCATATTTGTAATATGTCATAGATTTCAGAATCTCAAATTCATCAAGCAATATAATGCAACTTCAGCAGCTAAACTTGAAGGTGGCATTTTAAGTAAACTAAAAAATTAAATCACCATAAATATTTATCAGCAATTGTTTTATAAAAAAAAAACATAAATTAATCATTTATTTTAAATTTGAAAATAAGGTATGAACAAAACCAATGTATTAAGGTGTTACTGTATTAATTATCATCAAATAATAATGAGAAGGATAAACTTTCAGTGATATCTTAACTTGCAGGAAATGCTATTTGCAATGCATTATTCAAGAATTTTTTCAGACACAAAGAATAATCATAAAATATTTCAAATGTTAAAATCAATCCACTTATATACTATAAGCATGTAGAATGTACAATTTCATGTCAATGTTGGTGAAAATTAATACAGTAGACCCCCCTATAACGCTTAGATACGTTCCACGCTAAGCGAATGTTACGTTATATGAATGATTAAATACATGAGCCAATCGCAGCCCGATAGGTGGGACCTTTACGGACTAAGGCTGTTCGAAAGGTTTTCTTCTATAAAATTAACCGATTCTAGACTAATTCCACTCAACATTTCCAAAACACGTATAATTTTTTGGGAGTAATCCGTACAAACTATGCTATAAACAAAAAATTATAGGATTACTTACCGAGT